>NW_026732335.1:0-61494 GCF_028476545.2 Physella acuta
GCCATATATATATATATATATATATATATATATATATATATATATATGCTATGTATAGGCCCTCGACATTAAAGCAAATTTTTGTTTTTATAATGGGGTAAAGCACTTCAGATAATTTAACAAACAACTATAAAAAGCAGCTTCAATACTTCTGATGCTTTTTGCCCTAAACAAATATAAAATAAAAGTTGTTGAAATAAACTCTATATGTTTTGTATCTAATGGAGCATTAAGATTATTTCCCAGTCATTTTCATTACCACATTAGAACTGCTACGTCATAAGGACCCCGGCTGAATCTTGTTTCATAGGATTGAAGGCAATCAACGTCAAATAAACCCGTGTCCTTAATAGCGCCCCTCCTTTTAGTGCGAACACGTCTTGTATTACTGTTGCACTACGGTGAATTCATATTGAACGCAACCTTCCGGTCATTAGCTTGTAGCAGTACTCAATGCAGACGAGGAACTCGATAAAAAAAGCTGGCTGAGTCGTTACCCAGTTACACGTTGTTTTTTCAGTTGATGCGAATATATCGCAGTTAGAAAAATGCGACAAATCCTTATCGTTTACTGCTACGGATATTACAAAATCCAATTATTTTACAAAGAAAATACTTAAAAAAGATGTTTTTTTTTTAATTTTTAAGTCTATGCATCGTACCCACGTACAAGTATAGTGATACTGCGAAAAAATTCAGTCATTACACGTAAGTTAGGTTTAGGATTAAGAAATATGGCCGATCTGTTATGCGAATGGTGATAAGAATGTGTATGTTAGAAAGGCCGATCTGTGACGTCCAGGGGCGGAACTACAGTGCCGCCAGACCCCGCAATGCGGGGGGGGGGGGGGGGGGCACGACGTTTAGGGGCCCAATTCCGACCAAAAAAACAATGAATTTTCCTTTCATAAATAATGTTTTTTCGTGCACATTGATAGTAGTTTTGTAAAAAACAAACAGGTCTACTATAGCAGTCATTGTTCTACAGTAACTAACACACACTGTTGCCAGTGTTTCTTCCAGACTTTTTTTCTCCGGGGGGGGGGGGGGGGGGGCACTTGAAATCTTCGGGGGGGGGGGGGGCGGTAAACTTTCTTCGGGGGGGCGGACACTGTTAAAAGTATATATTTTCTATATAAAATGTATAAATTTCATTTCGTTCGGGGGGGGGGGGGGGCGGTAAAATTATTTCGGGGGGTTTCGCCCCCCCGAAGAGATGCCTGGAAGAAACTCTGACTGTTGCTTAGAAAAATATAAAATCTACAAGAGCTGTACTTTGAAAGATAGGCAAACGTTCACAATACTTCCATGACTTACTGCCCTTCATCAAAACACGGGTGCCCATAAAGCTCATTTAAATACTTTTGTACTATGTGAATTAAAGAGCCATTTATTCTCTTAATTATTATTTAAATGAGGCATATTAAAGAATCCTATAGCTATAAAATTAATGTATTCAAAACTAATAATATAAATACAAAAAATCATAAAATAAACATAACGCGAGAAACCATTTTAAAATCAAGCTTACGTGTTTATATAATTTTGACCAGCCAGCAATTTTGTCACTATTTTCGGTACACATAAAGACGTAATACAAACATTTGTAAAACACGATTAATGCCGCGCTCGAAATGAGTTCGGACTTATTTTTGTCTGGTTCGTTATCTCAGAGTGGTTATACATTGCAATAAAATATATTATAATACTCAGGTAATAGACTATCTAAAATTTTGAGAAGCGGGCTATTTATACATATGTATGTATGTATGTCTATATATATATATATATATATATATATATATATATATATATATATATATATATATATATATATATATATATATATATATATATATATATATATATACATATAGGGGGGGGGGGCCCAAAAAAATTTTTTTGCGAGGGAGCCTTTTTTTTTCTAGTTCCGCCACTGGTGACGTCACTAGTGATAATAATGTGTATGTTAGAAAGGCTGATCTGTTAAGCCACAAAAGGTAACAATGTGTCTGTTAGGAAGGCCGATATGTTAGAAAAGCTGATCTGTGACGTCACAAGTGATGATAAGAATGTGTATATTAGAAAGGCTGATCTATTACACCACTGCTTATAAGAATGTGTATATTAGAAAGGCCGATCTATTTCACCACTGCTGATAAGAATGTGTATATTAGAAAGTCCGATATATTTCACCACTTCTGATAAGAATGTGTATATTAGAAAGGCCGATATATTTCACCACTTCTGATAAGAATGTGTATATTAGAAAGGCCGATATATTTCACCACTTCTGATAAGAATGTGTATATTAGAAAGGCCGATCTATTTCACCACTGCTGATAAGAATGTGTATATTAGAAAGGCCGATATATTTCACCACTTCTGATAAGAATGTGTATATTAGAAAGGCCGATATATTTCACCACTTCTGATAAGAATGTGTATATTAGAAAGGTCGATATATTTCACCACTTCTGATAAGAATGTGTATGTTAGAAAGGCCCAACTATCACACCACTGCTTACAATAACGTCATAAATTAGAGCGTGCTATTGACGAGTGACGAGGGTAGTTTCGAGGACTAGTCCACAACAAAAATATCGAACACGTTTTCTTCCAATCAGTCCTTACGTTTGACGTTCAAGACATCGATGCTGACATGCGTGGTGCCGGTCATCTGTGGCGAGCCCAGGTCGGTAGCCAGTACCACCAGGTCCAGATTGGAGATGGTGACGTCATCGACGACGTGGACAAGCTTTAGGCTGCCGTCTGGTTCCACAGACACGTATTTGTTGGCAACCTGGAAACATAACAACACATAATGAGAGTATTGTGAGATTGTCTTAACTGACTGTATAATTATATAGCCTGTGTATAGGCCTTCATAAACATAACAAAACATAATGACAGCGTGGTGAGATTGTCTTTACATAGCTTACAATGTATATATAGCTTGTGTAAATGCCTCCATAAACATAACAAAACATAAAGACAGCATGGTGAGAATGTCTTGACCAGTGTTTCAGTGACTTTTTTCTCCGGAGGAGCACATGAAATTTTCGTGGGGGGGGGGGGGGGGGGGGTGGGGGGACAAAAAATTGAAAGATGCCTGGAAGAAACTCTGGTCTTGACATAGCTTAAACTGTATATATAGCTTGTGTATAGGCCTGCCTAAATATTGGTTCCTTATGGCAAAGCCACACCTCCTTAAAATCCAATTTAAATGGGGGGAGGGGATATTTTTTGTTAAAAAAAAATATTAAGAAAATATAACGAAAAGCATTAACCTGCAAATTATTTTAACCTTTGCTTAATTTAATTCTCATTCACCTTTTTCAATTTTACCTAAAATGTAATTTTAAAAAAAATAGCGCGAGCCCCGACGTATTTTTAACATAAAAATTGAAAAGTTTAGAGAAAAAAAGATCTAATGTACACTATGACATAATGTTTAAAAACAAGTTCGAGTGCTACGCTTGTCGAAGCCCCCCCCCTCACCCCCTCCCCACTTTCAGCCCTCCTCCCTCCCATGAACGGAAGGTTCCCGTGTGTCAATAGTTCAAATGTATTCCTCCGTCTGTGTTGAAGATGTGGACACAAGAGGAGGGGAGATAACACTCCCATATTAATTTGCTTAGACTTGCGACAGGCTGCAAATTGCGCACCTTTAAAGGTTAGCGTTAGTGTGTAGACGGAGAGAGCCAGAAACTTTTGGACCCCAGTTATTTCCGGGGGCGGTAGGGCAATGTTATTAGTGACACTGTATATACACATACCACATACGATTACCTATACCCAAAGACATACCCATACATATATATATATATATATATATATATATATATATATATATATATATATATATATATATATGTATATATATATGTGTGTGTGTGTGTTGTGTGTGCAGAGTTTCTTACCCCCCCCCCCCCCCTCGAACGAAATGAAATTTTTATAATTTATATAGAAAAATAGAAAATATATACTTTTAACAGTGTCCGCCCCCCCCCTCCCCCGAAGAAAGTCTACCGCCCCTACCCCCCCCCCCCCCCCCCCCCCCGAAAATTTCAAGTGCCCCTCGGAGAAAAAAGTCTGAAGAAACACTGTGTGTGTGTGTGTGTTTGTGTGTGTGTGTAAAAAGCACTAATGCAATTCGCCTGCAAATATGCTTCCTGACATAAATAAATACAATAAATTATTCTGGTCCTCGATATTCTATTTACATAATTATTCCCAGCGTGTCGTGGATTAGTACAAGCAGAACAAACCTGATTTTCTGCCGCGTAAATTTTAAACTCTCTGTTGTAGTCCTTTGTCATCCGGGTCACTAGCGGCTACCACACCCGATCTTGTCTCCCACACCGTAGCGGTACACAGGGAACATGTACTGTGTGAGGTTGAACTGTGGGGGGTAGACGTTTTTCTCTGACACCCGAATGCTCGCTTGTCTATAATCCGCCTGGTGAGGATAAGAAACATTGATGACATTTTTTAATGCTTGAAATCGAAAAAAATCGATTGAGAAGTTAATTTTTTCTATGATTAACAGTAAAAACATAAGTAAATTTCAGTTTATTTTTTGGCAATATTAGTATACAAATAATATGAAAATCGATCAATTCAGACGTAATTAGAAAACCATTATTTTCACCGCTAAGCTGCATGCAAAAATAAGTTAATAAAAAAAAACTAAACTGATAATTATATATTTTTTGTTATATTTTTTCCTGGATTTAACATGTCAGACTAAAACATTACTTCCTTTATATCAAGTCGTAAACAGAGTTACAATATAATTAGACACGAATAAAATCTCGAGTAAGAAAATGGACAATATCAATCAGGCTTGAAGTGTCTATTGTGCCAACATGTACACATTAAAAAAAATGCCTCTCGTTTAGAATGTTTGTACCGGTAAATAAATCCGGTCGTTTTTTAAACATCCACATAGGTTCTGTTGTTCTCTTGATTAAACCTATGATCGTTTGGTTTTTCCAGAACAAATTATAATAAAATATATTAAATCAAATAAAAATGTAAATAATAACTTTGTAGAAAAAGAAAGGTAAATTTAAATTTAAAAAAAAGTTATTACAAATTGCTCTAGTGTAAGTGCAAAAAGTAAATAAAATTTTAAGATACGGAGGGAAAAGTAAGTTATTTCTGTGATATTTATTTTTCGCTTCACTGTAAAGGTATTTTAAAAAAATAAACAACATTTCAGACAATACATATACACACAAACGATCAAAGACAACAATGAAAGTAAAAAAAAAAGTAAGTAAAAAGTATACGACAACTTTTAAAGAAATGATGGCTCCCACCCTTTCTCCACTTCTCCTAACTAGATCTCATTAACATTTCTCTATTTTGGCGCCCCTCTCAAAATATGTTAAGTTATTGAAAGAGTCTCACGGGGCGGACAACCCCCACTCCCCTTAGTTACGCCATTCGACTACTTGTCTACCATATTCTCAGCGTTAATAAAACACCACTGTGTAGCTAAGTCACTCTGCTGTTGCCTATCAAGTGGGTGAAACATTCCAGGATTTATAACTGAATGCGTTTATTGGATAAATATCAGCAAGATAAATTCCTATAATACAAAGCTTTCTGATGTTACTTTTCAGGATAGCCCCTCCCCCCCCCCCCCGACCCCTCTTTACATACACACCACTTCTCATGAATATGTAAGTAATAATTAAAGCCGCAGGGATTTTTTATCAGTGGTTTTTTTCAGACTTTTTTTCTCCGGCTGAGGGGGGAGGGGGGTTACTTGAAACTTTCTGGCAACATTTTTTGGAGGTGGGGGGGGGGGGAGGCGGAAATTAAAGTATATATACTTCAATACAAATTCTATTTCGTTCGGGAGTGGGGAGGGAGGGGGGTTAACGTGACTCAGGAGTGGGGGGGGGGGGGGGCATTGCCATGGTTGAAAGAAACACTGGTTTGTATTATTAATTATTGCAGCAAGAATGTGTGGATAACTTTAGAGAAGGCAGTGAAAATATGTTTACAAAAAAAAAACAAAAAAAAAAAAACAAACATCTAAACAAAACAATACTTTTACAATACTAAATTATGTTAGTCTTAAGAAAAAAAATGTCAAATTTGTTTTATTATACAAGAAAGCAACGAGAAAAATGTATAAGTAGATTGGTGTACAAATAATAAGAGAGGAAAATAGATGTTAGTAACGTTTTACAAACAATATATTTCTTGAGAATGAAAAAGTGCTTCAATTCACTGTCTTCATCAGCGTGCATTAGCCAAGACATATACGAACATTTTTACAACTTAGTAATTCTTTGAGAACGCTACAATCGATTAATTTACAAATTAATTGGTTTTAAATTTCGTTTAATAGATAAATGCGAATCTAATACCTTAATTATCCATCTAATGCCAATTAAGACATTGGGTCAAAATCCATTGTTTTAAATTTATATTCGTAATTTAATTTCGTTCTTAGAACGCTCTGAAGAATTTTCAGTTTCGTAATGATTCAAAGGTAGCGATACTAGAAGTAAAATATCAACGAATCGTACTGTAGAAACAAAAGAGAAATCGTCATCATCATCATCTTTTTATCTATAGTCAACAACTTTGTTTCACTAAATTTAGTCAGCTACCCAGTGGCGTAGCGAGGTCGGGTGTCACCCGGTGCGGCACTTATTGGTGTCACCCCTCAGAGGCGTAGTAACCCTTCCCAGGGACAAACTTTCAAATTTTCGATTTGCAACCCCCCTTCCCCCTTCAAACTTTCGATTTGCAACCCCCCCCCCCCCCTCAAACTTTCGATTTGCACCCCCACTCAAGTTTTTCTCTATATATTTTGCTATTTTTTGCCTTGGTGTCACCCCCCCTAAATGGTGTGACCCGGTGCGGTCCGCACCCCCCGCCCCCCCCCCCTTTCTCGCTACGCCTCTGCAGCTACCCACCAGGGACGTCTAACAGACTCGAGCCCCGATAATCCGGACACGTGACTTACGGATTAGCAGACGTAATCTCCACCACTCCATCACGTATATCCCTTTTAGCTGTGTACTTTTACTATATCAATGCGACTTACTATGAACAATCGTTTCCTAAAATAATCACGAAGCCATTTATCGATTTGCAGCTAAGAACTAAAATGCAATTCATGGTTTATCTGAATATAATTGATTTGAGCCAAAAATAATCAATCATAAATGACGATTACTATCGGATAAAGGTAATCAATAGTTCAATAATTATAGATCGAATAGTTCATCTGAAAGCGTTAAGATCGAACCTAAGTGCAGTTAGAAGCGTGTCGTTATGCCATACGATACAATTTCTGGGGTTTTCATATTTTAACATTTGCAGCGACATTTTATAATTCGGGAAATTAAAAAAAAAATTTTGTAAAATGTAAAGAATTTAGTTTGTAAAACATTATTTAGAACTTAAAAAATAAAACTGTCTACTGAAATACTCATTTCATTTTTGACACACCCAACAAGCTACTAGTCGACCTTGTATGAAAATATGCCCCAAAGCCAATTTACTTCAAAAATAACATTATCACTTTCAAGAATTTACTTTTGCATTATTTTCGATAGAAGAACTGTTCCTATTTTTTATTGACTTGAATCGACGCTCTTGGGCGGGTATTTTAAAAATCATTCAACTGTTTCATAAGTCTTTAAATAAATTAAATAAGCATAAAATCTACAGAAATATTATGAGTAATCTATTTTTGTACTCTAAATAGGCCTATAATAATTAAACTGATACATATTAATTAATTTTAGTCAATCTTTTGAGTGGAAGGATGTGGTGAGTAGGCTACTATCAAAATAAAAACCTTCGTTTAAAAATATATCAAATTTAGCTCGTGATTTCTTAATTTGGAGATAAGGCATTTGAAAGAAACAACCTTAAACAACAAAACGTTTATTTATTTCCGAGTGCAGAGGCGTAGCGACCCTTCCCGGGGACAAACTTTCGATTTGCACCCCCTCCCTCAAACTTTCGATTTGCACCCCCCTCGAACTTTTCATTTGCACCCCCCACCTCAAACTTTCAATTTGGCGCCCCCCTAAGGTGGGCGCCCGGGGACATATGTCCCCCCCCCCCCCACCCCCACCCCCCTCTCGCTACGCCTCTGTCCGAGTGCATACTTGTTGTTAATCTCAGTCAAAGTTAAAGACATTGAACTTGTTGTTGCTATGGACAACACACAATCATATCAACGTATAAGAAATTGTGTATGGTGTTAGTTTTGATTTTCGTGAAAAAAATATTTTGTATGTAAAATAATGTTTCATACAAAACACAAAGCAAAACCAAGTAACAACAGAAGTAAAACATAGTTATGGAAAAAAAGTACACAATACACAATTGAATATAATGTAAAACCAAACATTGAGCTATTGTGATAAAAATATTGAATAAATCGAATTGTTAATTGTTAAAATAAATGAGAAGCCAAAGTTAGATTCAATATTATAAAATTGGGATTTTATTTTTGGAATGAAAAATGTTTTTAAAAATATTAAAAAAGCCAAGCAAATGGGTAATAAATATTTGAATGTTATTAAACGCCACTGGTTAAGGGATAAATTCTCCATTAAGAGAAGTAATAAAATGGATTTAGTGTTTAATTATAAAGAATAATTATGGACATGCGAATACAATAATTATTAGGCAATTTCGGGTAGAGGGGAGGCTATTCACGGACTTTTTATCAATAAAGAGAATACTATTTTAAAGTATTTTATTGCCCGCGTTTTTTCCGTTATTTAGTGCCAAAATACCATTGCCTTTGACAAACACATTGATTTCTAAACTAGCATTCACCCTAAGCTTAGCTCGTTAAAGTCTTAACCTTATGGATGCTTTTCATGCTTTATAATGGCCGTTCATAGCACAGCAAACGGCATCCTGGCACCTCATAACGGAAAAGATAACCGTTTATAAGTGAGAAGTCGAGTTAGAGATTAGCATGCGGGTTAAAGCTAGCGTTACACACGGTCAAAGCTTATGCTTACATATTTGTCGGGGTATTCCTGAAAATCAAAACGTTAAGTTTTCTTTTCAAATGAGGCTGTTTTCAACTTAAAGATTTATAATTTATAGAAAATAAAAACGTTAATTTTTTCTACAATAAATAAAGTTGTTTTTCAACTAAAGATTGATAAAAAAAAATGTTTTAAAAAGTTAATTCTTCTTTTCAAATAAAGTCGTACTAGACTAAATAATTTCTAGATTTTTTTTTTGAAAAGTAAGAACAATGAATGTTTTCATTACTTGAAGCGCTTTAATTTAAAATTAAAAATAAATCATGAAACAAGTTAAATTTAAAACAAGGACACACAAAGAAGAATTAAATGCATTAGTAATTAGAATTGCTTTCTTTCAACAAGATGTATGTTATCTATTAAACATGGTGCAATATCGCTTTAGAATCAATTGTAATATTGTGCAAAAAGTACGACCACTTCTATCAAGTCAACCTTAATCTAGTTTTCAACTAGCAGATATATGTTTTAGTCCAGCAATGTGTGCAACTCTGTCTATTTTACTACCCAGACTACAGTTAGTGCAACAATTATTAGTTACACAAACACCGTCTGCACTAGCCCATCATTAATTAGCCACACAAACAACGTTTTAATTACCCCAATCATAATTAACTACACAGACACCGTCCAAATTACCCCAATCATAATTAGTTACCCAGGCACCGTCCAAATTAGTCCAATCATAATTAGTTACCTTAGTTACCCAGACACCGTCCAAATTAATCCAATCATAATTACCCACACAAACACCGTCTTAATCGCAACAATCATAATTAGCTACACAAACACCGTCTTAATTGCACCAATCATAATTAGCCACACAAACACCGTCCAAATTACCCCAATCATAATTAGTTACCCATACACCGTCTAAATTACCCCAATCATAAGTAGCTACACAAACACCGTATAAATTACCTCAATCATAATTAGCTACCCAGACACAGTCCAAATTACCCCAATCATAATTAGCTACACAAACACCGTCCAAATTACCCCAATCATAATTAGTTACCCAGACACCGTATAAATTACCTGAATCATAATTAGTTACCTGAGTTACCCAGACACCGCACAAATTACCCCAATCACTTTTAGCTACACAAACACCCTCTACGCTATCCTCTACCCATCCACTAAGACAAAACACCGTCTACTCTAGCCTCTACCCATCCACTAAGACAAAACACATCCTCTATCACTCACCTGGTCCTTGTTGACGATAGCGAAGATGAAGAACGAGAACTCCCTCCCAACGTTAAAGTCTATCGTCTCCTTTGTAAACAAAGTCCCATTGCTATCAATCCTGAAAAATTTGGCATCGCTCTTTGCATCCAGCACAAATTTGGTGATCGGTAGACCTAAAGACAAAAATAACCAGTATTATTTTTTTCATAACATGTATGTTTAAAAAGTACATTTTTTAAAAGAAAAGTCGACCGTTCGGGATGAGAAAATAGGGTTCATGTGTTTTCTTAGTATTAGCAAATGAAGGAATTGTGGAGTTAGGCCCAAAGGGCTTGACCCTCACAAATTCGAAGTAACTTCCCATCACTGCTGGGTGGGCTCAAGAGATGTTCTTACTGACTAGAGCTGGGGAATCGAACTCGAGGTTTAGGGGTAAGATGGCAAGTGCTCTACCACTGGACCACACCGACCCATGAAATGAAAGATGTTGTGTGTGTATGATATCGCCTTTCTGCTCTTCGTTGGATGTCTAGAACTGTGGTCGGCAATATGCGACGCCACTGTCGTATGCTGTTCTAATCTCGTATGCTGCACTAATGTCGTATGCGGTACTAATGTCGTATGCGGTTCTAATGTCGTATGCGGCACTAATGTCGTATGCGGCACTAATGTCGTATGCGGCATTAATGTCGTATACGGTTGTTTGTATAAATTTAATCAGGTCACTGATACACAAAATGCGACACTCTGTATGACGAAATGCCGCTTTTCTAATGTTCAATGTCAAAATCGTTGAAAAACTGCACGTTCGTAATTTGTTTTGCCTTGGTTTACTCTGTACTAAAGCTAAAAACTTAGCTTCTGGGGAGAATTTGAAACGTTCTCAATACTAAGTACACTTCATTTTTATTTAATTAAAAACTCTATTCAATATATATATATATATATATATATATATATATATATATATATATATATATATATATATATATATATATATATATATATATATATATATATATATATATATATGTATATATATATATATATATATATATATATATATATATATATATATATATATATATATAATTTATTTATATACATATATACATACATACATATATACATTATATATATATATATATATATATATATATATAGATATATATATATATATAATTTATTTATATACATATATACATACATATATATATACATATATACATATATATATATATATATATATATATATATATATATATATATATATATATATATATATATATATATATATATAATTTATTTATATACATATATACATACATATATATATACATATATACATATATACATATATATATATATATATAAATAAATTATATATATATATATATATATATATATATATATATATATATATATATATATATATATATATATATATATATGTATATATATATTTATTCATTTATTTATTTATGCTATAAACGTGTGTTCGTCCCGCTCTTCTACAAATTAAAAGCTAGAACTGCCTACGATGGAGCTATGCCTCCATCTTTGAGTGATGTTTACCGTAACTTTAGCACCAAAGCACCTACCTGTGGCATTGTCCGTTGCCGTGACCTGCAAGACGGGCACATCTTTGGGAGCCCCGGCATAAATCCTGGCCGGGTAGGGGTTAACGGTAAACTCAGAGATGACTGGAGAAACAAAATGTAAACATTTTCACGGTAAACTCAGAGATGACTGCAGAAACAAAATGTTAACATTTTAACGGTAAACTCAGAGATGACTGGAGAAACAAAATGTAAACATTTTAACGGTAAACTCAGAGATGACTGGAGAAACAAAATGTAAACATTTTCACACGGCTAGCACACAAGTGTTAATCAGCATCGTCAGCAGTTTTAGATTTTAAATCCACAACCAGTTTATTTTTATAGTTTTTAAAAATTTCGCTGTTTATTTATAAGCCTAAGTCAATAGCTGGATGTGATATATAGTTTATAACCCAAGTCAGTAGCTGAATGTGCTACTAAACTTGTAAACTACATCTCATACTTGAATGTAATACTAAGTTTATAAACTACACGACACATCTGAATATGATACTAAGTTTATAAACTACAACTAACATCTAAATGTGATACTAAGTTTATAAACTACAACTAACATCCAAATGTGATACTAAGTTAATAAACTACATCTCGCGTCTGAATGTGATACTAATTTTATAAACTACATCTCACATCTGAATGTGATACTAACTTTATAAACTACATCTCACATCTTAATGTGATACTAAGTTTGTAGAATACAGCTGACATCTGAATGTGATACTAAGTTTATAAACCACATCATACACGTGAATGTGATACTAAGTTTATAAACTACACCTCACACGTGAATGTGATACTAAGTTTATAAACTACATCTCACATCTGAATGTGATACTAAGTTTATAAACTACATCTCACATCTTAATGTGATACTAAGTTTGTAGAATACAGCTGACATCTGAATGTGATACTAAGTTTATAAACCACATCATACACGTGAATGTGATACTAAGTTTATAAATTACACCTCACACGTGAATGTGATTCTAAGTTTATAAACCATAACTAACATCTAAATGTGATACTAAGTTTATAACCTACATCTCACACCTGAATGTGATACTAAGTTTATAAACCACATCTTACATCTGACTGTGATACAACGTTTAAAGACAACCAAAATATCACCCTACTCACCTAGAGGTATAGATGACCATATAAGGTAAATAATCCAAGACTTCGTCTCACCCAGGCAACCCATTCTTTAACATTTGACCTGAAAAACACACACAACACAAACATCAGTAACTCACGAGATAACTAAATTCAGTCTCCAAATTGCAGTTCTGGCTACAACAACATTTTAAATAAGGTAGAACAAGGGCATACGTAAATAGTTTGTGGGAAAAGGGGTGGGGGAGGAGCTAGGAGAGTTCTAGAACGTTTTGTAGTTCGTAAATTATGTTTGTCTTTTTGTTTAGTCTTGTCTTATATTTGAAAAGCAAGGGGGGGGGGGGGAGGTGAGAATCGGCGTATTTTTGAATGGGTAACTGTGGCTAATGTTTTAGGTAACATGTTTCATAACAAAGGATAGTGTAAATATAACATTTACGTACATGCAGTTTGTACAGTTTAAAATGTCGCACTTAGAATAAAACTTAAAATAAGGTTTCATAGAAAAATTTGAAAATTATTCAAAAGTTGCTTTTATTAAAAATGGTAGCCAAACTCTGATCAAATTGTAAGCGACGGTCAAGCTAATCGTCTATACTAGTACGCCACGATGCCATTTTAGACCTGTATGAAGCGTGTAATGTGATATGGGCTTATATGGCGTGGAGCGTTATACATCGTGTGTAATTCATCGGAAAACTGATCTATAGCATTACACTAAAACTCTAAAAAGTGGTAAGGCATTACATTAAAACTCTAAAAATGTGTATGACATTACACTAAAATTTTAAAAAGGTGTATGACATTATAATAAAACTCTAAAAAGGTGTATGACATTACACTAAAACTCTAAAGAAGCCATGAGATTATATTAAAATTTTTAAGTGCTTTATGACATTATACTAAAACTCGAAGGTTTAAGACAGGGGTCTCCAAACTTTTCAGTCCGGGGGCCGCATTAACTATCAAATTTCAGTTTGGGCCGTAGTTTGGAGACCCCTGGTTTAAGACACCTCTTTAGATACAATATAGAAATAAACCCACCTAATTAAATCTTAAGTAAAAAACAACAAGACTATTTACACAAGTTTTTTGATCACCATGTTTAGCCTAATCTCCAAACATGTGTCTGGGTCAGCGAGAATTTGGACTAAAGTCTGACCACAAGGGAGCAGACACTTCTTTACATTATATTTCAACAAAGAGAATGAGACAGACAATAAACTACTCAACATTGCAAGAGAACGTCCGGAATAAATCCCCACACTATTGTCTATGACGGTACCGTCGTGGTCGGCGGGTAGAACGCACGACTGTTAAGCTAAAAGACTCGGGTTCAGATCCCGGGTTCGAGTACGTAGAGCGTACTTAAGTACATCCAGCTCTGACGGGTACCTGATTCACATTAGATCAATTAGACAGCTGGACATATAACTGACAATATAATCCTTTCGTATACCGAAGTCACAGAAATAGGTGAACGCTACTTCACCTGGTCCGAAGGGGCATCTTTATTATGGCCTTTTACAATATCTCCATTTTAATGAATTACTGAAGGGATGAATTCTGTATGAAAGAAAAACTATATAGAAACTGAGGTTGCTATAATACGTTTTTAGTCTCAAAAATTACTAAACACAACAGATGATGTTTCAGAACAAGGGATAGTAGTAAATATTGCAATCAAAACAACCACAAAACAATATTTTCATCGACCAAATCGAAATAACCCACAAATAACAAAACAAAACACTTTTAAACTGTAAAATTGTGCAAACGTGTCTTGAAAACCCAAATCCGTATCCTCTAAATCCTATAGAAAAACTCACAACATAAAACCCGTTACTAATCCTATAGACTAGCTTACATCAAGCCCGTATCCTATGAATCCTATAGAAAAAAACAACATAAAACCCGTTACGAATCCCATAGACAAGCTCGCAACATCAAACCCGTATCCTACGAATCCTATAGACTATCTCACAACATCAAACCCGTATCCTACGAATCCTATATACAAGCTCACATCAAACCCGTATCCTACGAACCCTATAGACTAGCTCACAACATCAAACCCGTATCCTATGAATCCTATAGACTATCTCACAACATCAAACCCGTTTCCTACGAATCCTATATACAAGCTCACATCAAACCCGTATCCTACGAACCCTATAGACTAGCTCACAACATCAAACCCGTATCCTATGAATCCTATGGAAAAACTCACAACATCAAACCTGTATCCCCTGAACCCTATAGACAAGCGCGCACCATCAACAACAACGTTGTGTATCCTGCTCGTCTGGTCCGTGACATCAGTGCAGAAAACTTTTAATTAAAACTGGCCCGTCATCCCACCTGTCTGGTACCGGTGTTTTAAACGGCAGGATGGAACCAAGGTGGGGGCAGGTGGGAGACATAGAGTGCATGGATTTTTTTTTATTTTTTTTTATATTTTTTTTGCACATACCGTAAAATTTATCACGATTTATGTAGCAAAAAAAAAAACTAGTAAGATATGTTTTGAATGTAATGCTTATTTTTAAAACACCGGGCTATTAATATCGGTTAGGAAATGAAACTAATTTCTTCACATACCCGGCGTATCATAAACACGGCAAGTGATCTGTTTTTGCATCAACCCCCATACCACTTAGACCAGAGGATCGCGACTCGCCTTCAATAGATGATGTAACGCCGCGTTTCTTTCATAATCTTCGCGTCTATACCCCGACCTTCGTCTGGTATCCAGAAGTTTATTTTATGTTTAGATAAGTTTTCTTTAACCGCGGCGACGATGGGCTGAAGTGGGGGTGTTTGAGCGATCTCAATATGGGAGGTTTATTTTTAGATCAGACACAAGAAATCACGTGACTGAAATAGATGTTTATTTTTTTAACTGTTTTAATGTAATCGGTCAAATCGAAGGGTCAGCAGTTTAGTAGGGTTGTGTATATCTACATCTCTGAGACCTTCGACCTTATTAGGCATCTGCGAGTTCAATTAATTTCAATCGCATTTTGATAATCATGCTATCCATATTATATATATATATATATATATATATATATATATATATATATATATATATATATATATATATATATATATATATATATATATATATATATATATATATATATATTGGGCACAATATTGTAAAATATCCGAGGCCAAAATATTTCAATAGAAACATAACAAAGCGTCACATTTTAAACACCCCCTACCCCCGTCTTTCAGGTACAGGTACTGTCACAAATGTCCGGAAGAAACTTGTTGAAGTTTAGACTTACTCTAAAGACACTCACCCTGAATTTGAAGATGAAAAGAACTCACTTGTGTTAACCAAAACCAAAAATTAACTAACACCAAACACCCGAAGTAGGAAGGTGCCTCAAACAAGTTTAAAACTTAACGTAATTTGATTGTACACAGCTGCGATAATTAACAACAACACAATCACTTCATTCATCACACGTGAGAAACTCTGCTCCCTCAAACAAAAGGAAAATTAACTCCATTAATTCTTTTTTTTTTTTCTAGGTTTGTACCCCTTCCCACAACACTCTTCTCATTAAACTTGTTCGAGTAAAGCACTGACCTTATTACTCGACGGAATTATCGATAATTGGTGTCTGCCGCCGAGAAAAGTTAATTACACCAAACCTTTACGTGTGGGACTACTGCGACATAGCTACGAGAGAAAAAAATAAAACTCGTGCATGTACACATGGATAAATTAACCCACCAGATCGGCAGTCCAATTAATTCGATACCCACACACTCACCCTCGTTAATCGTAACGACGGGTTGTGCGCCCCTGAAATAGGCGAGCTAAAAATAGGTGCTAGCGTTGGATTGGATAGAGTACAAACCTTACAGGAGCCAAGATATTCCTGGATCGTCTTTACCCGAGGTTTAAGATTAACGTTTGGATTTTATAATTCTACCTTAAAGTACAAATCTGTATTAAATTAGAGCTAGCAATGTTCATATCGTCTATGTCCAAGGCTTCTAGTGAGGTGTTGCATATCTACCCTTCACCCTACCCATGTTATATTAGTACCGTCGTATATGTAGCCGTACTTCACGATTTGAGAATCATCAATGTGAGCCTATGTTACCAGTTATGGCCGCAGTCAAACACTTCGAGTCATTAGCTCAACATGCATGCTGGGAATGGTAAACGCTGTAATATTTAACCATTTTTTTCACACGTGTAACAACATGTTAATGAAGTCCACCACTAAGCTGACTTAATACATGACCTTACTCGTATGACAAACAAATAAAAATATTGCGCTTAAAATAAAATATAAGATTTGAATTAGAAAATGTGGCCTGGCTAAAAAAAAATTACAATGAAATGTTTTTAACTTAGCTAATGGTAGAGTGTAGACGCGACATCAACGACGATAAAACAAATACAGTTATACTTGTAAAATAAAACAAGTGTAGTTATACTTGTAAAATAAAACAAGTAGAGTTATACTTGTAAAGATAAAACAAGTATATTATATCTTTTCAAGTATAACTATACCTGTTTTATTTGTAGTTATTTGTAGTTATACTTGTAAAGGTAAAACAAGTTTAGTCATACTTGTATAGGTAAAACAAGTGTAGTTATACTTGTAAAGCAAGTACTTTTTATACATATTATAGTCTAGACATCTCTTCTTTTCTTTAGTTCTGCAAGGTAGCAGTTGTTTGATTTTAGAGTTGAAGCAACGTTGCTTTTGATGATTTTATTATATATATATATATATATATATATATATATATATATATATATATATATATATATATATATATATATATATATATATATATATATATATATATATATATATATATTTGCCCACACAGGATTTTGCAATCAAAGTAATTCGTTTAAGCATATGGGATTAATTTTTTATTTGTTTTGCCTTCACATTGATTAAATACAAATAATTTTTGTTTTATGTTTACATCAACGTGAGGTAGGTCGACACAAACAAGCAATTAAAAAAAACGTTACTTAAAATAAAAATGGTTCACATGATTTTAAGTGAAAACGATTTAATGAAATTGAAAACGCGAGTAAAATATCGTGTTTCAAATTTCGAACACATGAAAAGTGTTTTGTGTTAATGAAGCAATTTATTGAAATGCGACACAATTGCCGCACACGTGGGTAACACGTCAACTTCCGGAGGAGTAGTGGAGCTCTTTTTTGTGTGTTTGTAAGCATAGGATACATAAATAGGTGGGGCTAATGACAGCGGAAATAATACAGTAGGCATGCGCATTGAAAATTGAAGTGAAACTGAATGGTGGGTTGAGAGGGGTGGGGTGCAAATAAAGAAATAATCAATTGAATATGAATGATGTGTATGTCATGTGGGGGGTGGGTATGTGAAAAGAATGTCATCTTGTACTTATTGAATAAAGGCACAAAAATATGGTGTGTGTGATGGAGGGGGTAAGGGCCTTTTGAATTAGTAGGAATTCGTGTTAAATGTGCTTGTTTTCCTATCGGATATGCATGTCATGTAGTCATTAATTTCAGTTGCTGATAACAAATCGCCATCCCATCATTAGAACTTCATTCGAAATGAGTCGTTTGTCAAGCAGAGGCGTGGCCAAGGGTGGGGTGGGGGGAGGGGGCGGGGCTTAGGGTCTGGGGCGCCAACAATAGGGGGCGCTAGACAGGGTAGGAAAAGTTATTTTAAAAAACACTTCATTCTAAGCAACATTACTGATTGATCCACAATTGAGGTTACGAAACTAGACTGCCAGCTGGCTTTTATGGAATTATTACCTGTTTTCTAAATGTATGACAAAAATGGAAAGCGACTGGTAAAAAAGCTACCCGACTGTTCCAATTTAAGGGGGGTTGGGGGTGGGGGGGGGGGGGGGGGGTGGAGCGTGACGACCAGTGTTTCCTCCAGACTTTTTTCTCCGGCGTGGGGGGCTGAATAAATTTTCCGGGGGTGGGGGGGGACGGACACTGATAAAAGTATATATTTTCTATATAAATTCCATTTCGCTCGGGGGGGGGGGGGGAGGAGTGCCTGAAATAAATTGTGGTGACGACGGACTTTTTCAACAACGTGAAACTATATATTAATGGGGAGGGATGGGGGTACGAAACGAATAGGGTCGCTACGCCTCTGTTGTCAAGCCAATCAAACTTCGTGACCACTTTGTATGAGACGAGTGCCATTAATTCTTCAAAAAAAGGACGATAAAGTCTGAATAAAGATCGGATACGCGCATGCGTATGAACAAATAAAAAATATCGAAAAGTTTGTTTAAAAAAAATTTGAATCTCCTGCCAGTGGAGACCAAAATATACCCTGTGGTTACACTAACACTTGGGTGTATTTGATAACCAGACGATCAATTTTCGGCACGCAAGATGGATATCGACTGTCATCTCCAGTTAACAAGATGGCCGGCCCTAATTGTTTACCCTAGCGACAGTGTTGTTTATGTTCCACCCCTGCAACAAACCAGACACGTGACTGGTTAAGCCAGAAGCGCCAGGACACGTGACTGGTTAAGTCTGACGTAGCAGTTTTATGTCAGACATGTCGGAAACGGCGATGAAGCCGGGATAAGCCTGGCAGCTTCGCGCTGATTGCGTTTCGTTCCTGCACCAACAGCAATTATTACATCATGTTTTCGTTATGATTTTTTTTTACTGCAACGCTAGCACAGGGGTTATAGGACATGGTAATTTGTTATAATGGACAGTCATTTTGTTTTTTTAAAAAGTGAAATCGCGTGACTTTGAAAACCATATCATTGATTGCTATGACTACAGGCTTAATGGGCGGCAGTTCGTTAGTTAAAATAAGGGAGAGAGCCGTCAGCTAGAATCGTTTTTATATATATGTATATACATGAACTATGACATATATAAAAACTATATATATTTATGTATATATATATATATATATATATATATATATATATATATATATATATATATATATATATATATATATATATATATATATATATGTTTATGTATAATTACATTTAAATATATATATATATATATATATATATATATATATATATATATATATATATATATATATATATATATATATATATATACCAAGATCATTCTACTAACAAACTTTGCCTCTACAGCCTGTACCGTTTTTGAACGCTCCGTTTCTGTCCATTGTTTAGTTTGTTTACTTTCGGTGTTTAGATTTACCCACGAATGTTTGTTTCCTGTGTTTACGGTTTACGGTTCTTAGCTGATACACACCAGGCGGTATAAGGTATCGAGCTCGATACCCCCAGTAGTAATCGATTCTCAGAAGGTATCGTTTTGAAAGAAGCGATTCCTAACGTCCGTACCTTTGATTAAAAGTGCGGGATAAAAACCCGATACTTTAAATATAAAATTTTATGGCATTGATTTCGCATAATAATCTTTCGCATTATCATTAATTGATATTATTATGGGCTAAAACGTTGAAATGCTCCATGTAAACGCTTGATGAGTGGTCAAACAAAACAATAAGGAGAGACAGACACAATTTTTGTCTATATATAAATAAATCTGAATATGTATCTTCTATAAACTAAGCCTCCGAAAATTATATTGTTTGGTTTTAGACGATTCTATTATGGTTGTGATTATTATTCGCCAAGGTTGGTTTTTAGTCCATCTTGTTTATTTCAGTAAGGGTGATTTTTTTATATTTTATCTTTGGATGTTTATTCTCCTGCCTCGGTTTAATTTTATAAACTTCTCGTCCATTGGATCATATCTCGCCACTTAACGATTCACCGTGCAATGCTTTTCATGTTACTAGCGAATTTCTTTTTTTTTTAAATCCATAAAATTGAAATTTTTAGGTTTTTTTGTTTGTATGCGACTGTAATGAGTGGAGAAGACATTCACAAACAAATTGAATTTCATCTGAACGCAATGTGTCTCTACAAACTTTAAAACAAACATATACATCCACCCAATTATGCACACAAAAAACCAAAGCCATGAGGTAAAAACTTAGTTAAGCGCTCTCTCTCTCTTTCTCTTTCTCTCCGTGTGTTTGTGTTTGTGTGTCTGTATAGGGGAGTGTGGAAATAAAATATCGTTTTCGAAAACTTAAACAATTTAATAAAAAATTCAAAGCAAATAATCCTGTTATTGGTCTCATAAGATACACATGGCCCTTTCATCCATGCCCATTTAGCCCAGTAACTTATCCTGCACAGCGTATCGCTCATAAATCCACGCTTTGATCTGTATCCCGAGTCAGACACTGGCCCCAGCCCACCCCACTCAGGGAAAAATTATATGTGGCACCTGACAAACTGGAGACCACAGTCCGGTTTGTTCACGAAGTTGGACTTGTTGTCTGAATCCTCCACCATAATCACAATTAAGAACGAAGAAGAAGAAGAAGAAGGAGAAGAAGAAGAATCTGTATCCCATTTAAAACAAGCAACGGATAAGGAAGGAACAAAAAAAATCATCTCTTTATGCGTAAAATACTTCGCCGGTTAAAACGATTTAGGGGAAAAACCTTAATTAAAATACGCAAAATTATGGCCCTTTGATGTTAAATCTTTATAATGAGGCTAATAAAACCTGGAAGGTGATTGGTATCACAGATAAAGAACGTGCCAAAAATAAAGGCATGACTTGGCACAGCTGGTGATAATAAAAACTCATCTGTCAGGACTGTTCAAAGTTTTTGATTGATTCTTATGTTTACTTAGATATATGCTAATTATAATTTATGTTATACTTCAGAAACCTATGACTGTGTTAGGCAACAGAAAATCAAATCCTTTTACTTTGTTGATTTACTAACACTACTACTCTACCCTCCTACAAATACAAGCTATTACGTAGTACATCAAAAAGCCTACTATTATGTTTTATTTAAACCCTTTCTACTAATCTGTTGTACTGTAAAAACCTATTAACCTGTTATACTACGAATGCCTGCGACCTGTTATACTATAAAAGCCTAATATGTTACGCTACAAAAAAGCTTACCTGCGTCGTCTTTTTAAAAGCCTATTACACACTTATAGGTACTAAAAACCTACTACCCTGTTGCACACAAAAAAAAACTACTAACCTGTAATATTACAAAAGATAGTACCCTGTTATATCACAAAACCACTACTCTCCACTACTCTCCTCTACTCTCCTCTACTCTCCTCTACTCCCCACTCCTCCCCACTCCTCCCCACTACTCTCCACTACTCTCCACTACTCCCCACTACTCTCCACTACTCTCCTCTTCTCTCCTCTACTCTCCTCTACTCCCCACTACTACCCATTACTCTCCACTCCTCTCCACTACTCCAAACACCCACGAAGTTTGCTGCTTATGTTGTACATTGAGACTTGACCTTTCTCCCACAATGAAAGAACACAACATCACGATGAAAATAATTATCCTATTTGGCAACTCTACACAGGATTTCTGTTGTATGTCCAGGTCAAAGTGCACACAGTGCGTCTCACATTTTCTAAGGTCAGTTTACAATAACGATTATAGTAATAACGATGTTAAAAACAATAACACAAATAATAACAATAATAAAAATAAGAATTATAATAATAATAAGAAGAAGAAGAATATTAACTAATAATTATAACAATAAGACAGCTAATAATATTAGCAATAAAAATATCATAAATCAAATATAACAATAGTAGTTTAAAATATATTTCTCAAAATTTTGAATACTATATTTAAATTTGTCGTCATTCTTCATTCCAAAGATAAATAAACCGGGAGTGATCTCCCCTAAACTTTCTCGAATATTCTTATATAAAATAACAGGGGATGGGAACTCGGGCTATAGACATGATTTTTAATCCATTTTAAATACTTAAAGTTTTAAAAATAGAATAAAATCTCGTAGACAAATTAATTGCACACCAAGTGAACGCCGAATAAAAAAGCGCATAATAGTGCGCAATATTATAAGTACTTTTAAAATTTACATTAGTTTTTTGAGAAATCGGAAGTAGCGTAAATTACTACTTCCGGTCAACGGAAATTACTCAAAATTTAATAGAAGGTAGAGAATTAGATCTTTTACTTACATGTGAAATTTCATTTATCTATCTGAAATAGTACTCAAGTTATAGGCTTTTGAAAAATTCAAAGTAGGAAAAGTACCACTTCCGGTTATCGGAAATCGCTCAAAAGTTGATACGGATCTACGATTTTGATAAAATACTTATATATGAAATTTCATCAACCTAGCTGTAACGGTACTCAAGTTATCGTGTTTTCACACGGACAGACAGACAGACACGCAGACAGACACACAGACATACGGACAAGATTGCAAAATTATGTTTTTCCGTATCAGTGAGGTGTAAAACGTCGAGATTTGTAAAAATCTCGATTTTTTTTTTTTGCACGATTACAAGACTTTCTCTATACTTCGTTTATACGAGAAAGTAAAAAAGACAGAAAGAAGGAAAGCAAATACAACACTTTGCTTGGGGTCTTATTATTAGTTACAAGTATTACTATGCATAAACGGGCGCCACTTAGAAATACACACACACATACCAACACACACAAACACACACACACACGCATATATATATATATATATATATATATATATATATATATATATATATATATATATATATATATATAATCGGTTATATTCTCTTTTTGCGTCTCTCTGAACCGAGCCACTAATCAGAAGAGACTGTTAAAAGTCTCTTTCCTCGCACATAGAAACTTTCAGGAAACAAAGAGGTGTCTTGGCACTAAGGGTTTAAACATGCTTAGACGGCCCTTCAAGGTATCGACACATCTACACATCAATCTTTCAAACACGTTTTGTTTCGTTTATTAAACAGTTTAGGCTGCTCTCGTTCCCGATTGGGATTCAAGTTTTTTATTAGCCCTGTGATTACAAGTGGCCGGTGGGAAGTGGGTTTATCTTACAAGACAAGTAAAAAAAAATTAAAGGAAAAAAGGATGTTTATATTAAATAGTTTAATATTTTGGCACGAGGGTAAATGATTGTTAATTGCAATTAAAACAGAGACTTGTTTTGACATATCTACACTAAATAACAGGTGTTATTGTATTTTAAAAAAAAAACGTGATTGTTTGTTTCAAACCAAATATTTATTAACAAAAACTGAACAAAACAAAACATCGAGATTAACATTATCCAGGCGGTGACCGGAAAACTGTGCAACGGAAAACTGCGCAACGGTAAACTGCGCAAACAGAAAACCAAAACAAATACAAATACAAACTAATTATACTAATACACTTTAATTTTGTCATATTTCGTGGGAAAGTGTTTCATTATGCTATTGTGTACAAATAGACATTTTTTGTTAATGTCTATAATCGCTCGATTTAAGAAAATAAAAATGACCCTGCGCACTCTTTTGTTAGCGCAGTTTTTCGTGGATCATCTTTCCGTTGCGCAGTTTTCCGTTGCGCAGTTTTCCGTTGCGCATCTTTTCGTTGCGCAGTTTTCCGTTGCGCAGTTTTTCGTTGCGCATCGTTTCGTTGCGCATCGTTTCGTTGCGCAGTTTTCCGTTGCGCAGTTTTCCGTTGCACAGTTTTCCGTTGCGCAGTTTTCCGTTGCGCATCTTTTCGTTGCGCAGTTTTCCGTTGCGCAGTTTTCTGTTGCGCAGTTTATCGTTGCGCATCTTTCCGGTCACCGTCTGGATAATGATTACGAATAAAGACGAAGTGGAGAGTCCATGCTTACGTGACCTCATCATATGTGGTCAGCGCTATGCCAGGCTGCTTTCACTTTCTATAATAAAACTCCCCACCCCTCCCCCACCCCATACCCACCTGCACTGATTAACCCCACCCCACCAAGTAGAAAATTTGAAACCGGACACTCGAAAGGAAGTGTACGTAAATACTTGCACCGTTTAAACTTTAATTACGTAATTAAAATATCCACGAGCTAACAAATCAAATCATTACGTTTTTTTAATGAGCAGTCTACAGATAATCAGATGCTGAGTTCGTGTGTGAGTGAGTACTTAACGGGCGGAAAACTAAGAGCTAGTTGAACTCAGGGGCTAGAACCAGGGATCCAAACTCAAAATATATGTGTTAGAAGTCGAAGGATCTAAAGTTCGACCACACCGTTCCTCATTTTAAAATGTAAACACCAACATTTAAAAAAAACCACATGTTGCATAATTTAGACTTATGAGATAAAACACGTATGAGAGGAAATGAACACATCTTTAGAACCAAAGAGAATACAAGCAACCCATCCGGGGGAGAAAACTCGAAAATTAAACTGCTATTATTTAAAAGTTATTTAACTAACGAAATCAAGAAAGAAAAGCAGGCTGAAATCGGAGTCATCGGGCCATATAACACATAACATATTGACATTTAATTTTTTTTTTTGTGTTCGAAGGAATCCTCTCAAATATTACAATTTAGAACTAAGAAGTGCGATTCTCAAAGTCACCTCACTGTAGGTGGGGGGGGGGGGGGTGGAAGGGGGTCTGGTCTATTTCCTATTGTACAGCTTTTATCGCCTGGTATTATTTAATTAACTTAATTATCGAGGCAGATAAAGCCTAGCTTTAGACACCTTGCACATACGGAGGTAGGCCTATATGCTAACCCTTAATCCACCACTAGATCCCAAGATCTGTCAGTGTTATAGAAATTTGAGAAAATCTGGATTGATTGGAGTGGGGGCTGGATAGGATAATTGTTTGTTTAGAGTTTAGAGAGGGGGGGGGTAATTTGACGTGTTATTAGGGTCACATATACAGTGCCAGACTTCCAGGCATCACTCTGTGCTAGGGAGGAGGTGGGCCCTGCCTGAGAACTTTTATCGCCCCTCCCCAGCAAGAAAAAAATATATAATTTATGTAGAAAAAATATACTTAACCCTCTGGGTGTTTCAAGGCCCCTTAAAAGAAATTTCAAGTGCGTTCAACCCCCCCCCCCCCCCGCGCCTCACACAGAAAATGTCTGAAAGAAACCCTGCCAATATGTATTGTAAATAAGCTATAGCTTGTCGTCTCTACTTGCACACGCTTGTCTTATAATACATTTAAAAAACAAAATTAAAAACATTAAATTAAAAAAAAACATAATTAGAAACAAATTGAAATCTAATACAATTTTTATGACGAATTCTTTTGTGTGTGTGCATGCAATAGGCATTTATCATATGCTATATGCAGGGAGCAAGGGGGGGGGGGTGGCGCGGTCGGACGGTAGAGCTCACTACAGCTAACATTAAAGTATCGAGTTTGGATCCCGGGCTCGAGTCTGTAGGATATCCCTGAGCCCACCCAGCTCTGATGAGTACCTGACTCACGTTAGGTCGCCAAGATGACTGGACATAGTTCTGACCACCCTTCCGTATGCTAAGGTCGTTGAAACAGATAAACTTTACTTCATCGGCCCTACTTCATATGTCTGGGCACGAAAAGATGCTAATATACACAAGAAAAACACCGTCGGTTTTTATCTCCCGTATTACATCTTGACATACAAAAGACCTCCTTCCTCTGCTAAAAAAACTACATCACTTACAAAGCCACCCACCCCCAACCCATCCTATGCTAGAGTCTCTCATCAGTTATTTATTACTAGTGTTAATGAATACAGTAAACGTCATGTGGTAAGGGTAAAGTAACTGTGACTGATGCCAGAAAAATGCCATGTACAATAACTACCTGCTTTTATATCGGCATTAAACGTCTGGCAATGTCTGAGACAATACAGGAAATCAAATAGAATAGAATACAACGCAAAATTACGCGTGTGTATAACACGAAGTGATTACTGATCAGAACAGATTGATGTGGAATGAAGATTATCGCGAGTTTGATTGTTCAAATATTAGTATAAAAAATTTATCAACCTGAAATTTTTACGGTAATTTTTTAAAACAATGCCATCATTCTTATGTAATATTTAGGGGGTGTCAAAACTCGTTTTGAATATATAGTTTCCAGATTGTATGTTTAAAAATTGATTTTGTTACTAAAATTTGTCAAGACAATTTACGTGGCTTATCTTTTTGTTAAAATGTAAATAATGTAGATTCTAAAATGTAAACAAAGTAGGTTCTAAAACCTAAAGCAAGTTTTAAAACGTTATTTTAATGTTTAATAAGGAACAGGATATTAAGAATATACGAAAATATCTTTAACATGACAGGATTAAAACGTATGGAGCTACGTTACATTCTACTAGTAACTAATAATATGTTTATACAATAGTAGCTAATTCACTTACATTAGTAAGTAAACTCAATGTTTACAATCTAACTATAAATGGCTTAAGGCTTAAGTAACCAGAAGAATGTGCAAGATAGGATTAAGGGTTTCTTTTGCATATTTTCCTCTGTGGAAGAACTGTCAAATTTAGGTGAGGTTGCACTTGAAATTTCACGTGGGGGGGGGCGATGGGGATGAAGATTGCTGTTTAAAGTGTATATTTTCTATATAATTAATCTTTCTTCATTTCATCCAAGGGAGGGGGGGGGGGGGGGAGAAATTGAGAAAGCCTGAAAGAAACTCTGAAAGGTTTGGGTATATCACGCATAACAAGATAGGCTTGGAAATACCACACACTGCCAGAGGGTAAACAACTAAACAGAAAGCCAAACACAACACCATTAGAACCACTCATAAAATCAAGATGTGCATCAACACATACACCAATCGGCATGCAAGAGCTCTTAAAATTTAATTGCTCCTCGTTTTTTATCAAACAGAGAGCATACACAGATGAAAGACTGGGCTTTCAACGGGTTAATGGTTGATACTTAAATAAAGTTTATTACATCTCAAGTATCCTTCAGTAAAGTACAGTTACAGCCGAGAAAGATTTAATGATGTTTCTTTAGCAACTAAGGCATTTATATATTGAACAAACAACCTTTTGTTTACACAAGAATAATTTGGTTTATGTATACATATTATATATATATATATATATATAATATATATATATATATATATATATATATTATATATGTGTGTATAAATCTATAAAAAAATAATGTATATATATATATATATACATATATATTCTTATTTATAAATATTAAATATGTATAAATATGTGTGTAGGTATGTCTATTGGCCTTTTTATAATGTGTATCTGTATAAGGATACATCTATATATAGCAATATACATTTTGATATATGTATGCGTATATATTTAATATTATATAATATATATATATATATATATATATATATATATATATATATATATATATATATATATATATATATATATATATATATATAATATGTGTGTGTGTGTGTGTGTGTGTGTGTGTGTGTGCGTTCGTACGTGCGTCTATTTTATAGTTACTATAGCACTGAATGCCCTTTGAAATCGAACACCAGTTATATCAACAAGGCACTCTAGGATAGTCCCATTACCTCCCCTTATCAAACCAAGAGCAAACAACACCCATCTACAAGCCCATGTTATACACCGGTGGCCTCCCCCTTATTTACCCTCGTTATCTAAAAAATGTTTCAACCCGACAACCTGATCAACAAAATGTTTGGGTAAATTATTTTCCAGGAGCTACCTATATTAAAAAAAACAAGGTGTAAAATAAGGTTGGTTTTAAGTACAAGTGACTAGATAAACTTTAGATTTATTTCATGTAAATGTGTATTTGATATGGTTATCCAAAAAGAAAAAAAAGAATTTCGGTCAAACTAGACGGTGTAAGGGGAAGATGGTGTATACGAAGGGCTTGTGTGGTCAGCTTCATTGATTTCCCCAAATTGAACCCAGCTATTATTAACAGCTGGATGAACTCTGTTATGTTCAAAGGACTTGGTCTTTTTAATACTGAGTTTTTAAGTACATTCTATTTGTGTGGATTTGTGTGGATTATTTTTTATAAAAATTTCTTTTATTCAAAAGATAAAGGGGCAAGGGTCACCAAGAAAACGGAGAATTGACCATACATTCGCCAAAAAAAATAAAAATAGTATACATACACACATACATTTGGCTGAAACTACCAGATTTTCATTGTGGCAACATTTGAAAAATTTTAGAAATGTTTAAACTGGAAGTACTTAAATTTTCTAAAAAATTCAAATCGTATTAGAACGTCTAATAGTTTTTTTTTATAAGAATTGTTTTATTTCTCTCCCTTAGTCCGGTTGACTCTCCCCTTTTAAATACAAAAAGTCGTTTTTAAAGTTAAAAAGAAAAACATCGCGTATAAAATGACAGCATATTTTTTTTCATTATGAGATGGGTGATTAAAAGCCCATCATACTTGAAGATGTGCTGTAATCTAAGCCTAACTTTTCAAACCCAATAAATTAGGTATTGATAGTATACTTGCGTTTGATTACTGCCTTTCAAAAAATAGAACAATATGTCATGGCTATACGCTTTGAAAGGACGCTGGTAATAGAGCCAGACAGGCCCTGGGGTGGAATCCCCAGGGTAAGCGACGTAGGGGTCGACCCAGGGAGACATGTGGACGTAGGGGTCGACCCAGGGAGACATGGACGTAGGGGTCGACCCAGGGAGACATGTGGACGTAGGGGTCAACCCAGTGAGACATGGACGTAGGGGTCGACCCAGGGAGACATGTGGACGTAGGGGTCGACCCAGGGAGACATGTGGACGTAGGGGTCGACCCAGGGAGACATGTGGACGTAGGGGTCGACCCAGAGAGACATGTGGACGTAGGGGTCGACCCAGGGAGACATGGACGTAGGGGTCGACCCAGGGAGACATGTGGACGTAGGGGTCGACCCAGGGAGACATGTGGACGTAGGGGTCGACCCAGGGAGACATGTGGACGTAGGGGTCGACCCAGGGAGACATGTGGACGTAGGGGTCGACCCAGGGAGACATGTGGACGTAGGGGTCGACCCAGGGAGACATGGACGTAGGGGTCGACCCAGGGAGACATGGCGACGTAGGGGTCGACCCAGGGAGACATGTGGACGTAGGGGTCGACCCAGGGAGACATGGACGTAGGGGTCGACCCAGGGAGACATGTGGACGTAGGGGTCGACCCAGGGAGACATGTGGACGTAGGGGTCGACCCAGGGAGACATGTGGACGTAGGGGTCGACCCAGGGAGACATGTGGACGTAGGGGTCGACCCAGGGAGACATGACGTCGTAACGTGCTGTAGGAGACCAAAGAGATAGGAAGGAATTGCGAACAGCTGAAAAGATTGTCAGACGACCGTGGGGTTGGGGAAAGTTTTGACAGAGGTCATATTGGACTGGACATTGGAAGGTTATGGTTGAGACCCTATGCTCCACAAGGACTAAAAAGGATTAAATCAAGAATGTAAACCAATATAATTCCACATTATTCGGTAATATGATCCGATACTTTTTAACGATATTATTCGCCGATATCTTTCGCAAATATTACTCGTCACCATTACATAACTAGCTCTGAATTAACTGCACTGACATTTCACATAGATTTTAAACCAATCGCTGTAAGGTTACATTTTGTGTAAAAACACACAGACTAGCGCTAAACCCGACACCCGGATCTCTATCCTAACCATACAATCGACGTTTCCGTATGGGTAACTGTAGAACTTTCCAGACGTATCCAAACAACCGTCCGGAAAAAAATAATATTTGACTTTCATGTTTTCATACAGATAATTCAACCTCCCTCCCGTACTTTACCATACCACACACATATCTACACCACACGTTTTTCCCACGGAAACACGGACACACACACACACACACAATTTTTGAAGCACTCTGGGATATCCCAACAGCTGAGGTGCCTCGTTTATCACGGACAGGGAGATTAACTTAGATAATCTGTTATATAATTTTAAATTGTCAGGTGTCACTTAATTAAATAAATCGAAATTTCACCAGTCTCGTTAATTATCTTCGCTAGTAATTGTGGTAATTGGATATATTTCACTTTAAACTTAATTAGCACTAACAACTCTGAGGTCGAGTGATTCAAGTCGGATGTCGGATTTTAGAGTCGCTCTTTACAGGCGATCCCAGGGTCGCTCCTGATAGGGGATCCTAGCCCCCCCCCCGACATGCGATCCCAGGGTCGCTCCTGATAGGGGATCCTAGCCCCCCCCCCGACAGCTGATCCCCGGGTCGCTCCTGATAGGGGATCCTAGCCCCCCCCCCCCCGACAGCTGATCCCAGGGTCGCTCCTGATAGGGGATCCTAGCCCCCCCCCCCCCCGACATGCGATCCCAGGGTCGCTCCTGATAGGGGATCCTAGCCCCCCCCCCCCGACATGCGATCCCAGGGTCGCTCCTGATAGGGGATCCTAGCCCCCCCCCCCCGACATGCGATCCCAGGGTCGCTCCTGATAGGGGATCCTAGCCCCCCCCCCCCCCGACATGCGATCCCAGGGTCGCTCCTGATAGGGGATCCTAGCCCCCCCCCCCCCCGACAGGTGATCCCCGGGTCGCTCCTGATAGGGGATCCTAGCCCCCCCCCCCCCGACAGGTGATCCCCGGGTCGCTCCTGATAGGGGATCCTAGCCCCCCCCCCCCCCGACAGGTGATCCCAGGGTCGCTCCTGATAGGGGATCCTAGCCCCCCCCCCCCGACAGGTGATCCCAGGGTCGCTCCTGATAGGGGATCCTAGGGTGTCTTCCCCCCCCCCCCCCACCCCCGACAGGAGATCCCAGGGTCACTATTTACTAAAGCAACGACGTGTAACCTCAAGCCGATCTGACCCTAGGGTCACTCCCGACTTGAAAACAGGTCCCTAACGACCCCTTTAGCCTGACTAATAATCAGACCCCTTCCAACACCCGATACCAATACTCACCATGTGACCCTAACATCAGCCAACACCCTACCGTCGCACCTTCATCACAACCGGCTTCAGTTATTAATACCCCCCACCCCCACCCACACCCCCACCCCATACCCACCTGCACTGATCAACCCCACCCCACCAAGTAGAAAATTTGAAACCGGACACTTGAGAGGAAGTGTACGTAAATAATTGCACCGTTTAAACTTTAATTACGTAATTAACATTTCCACGAGCTAACCAATCAAATCATTATTTTTTTTTAAATGAGCAGTCTACAGATAATCAGATGCTGAGTTCGTGTGCTAGTGAGTACTTGTCGGGCGGGTAAACAAAAACCCAGCAGGTTGAGTAATGACGTGTAAAACTCGTTACCGGGTGGTGACCGTTTTAATTTACCTTGAGTCAAGGGAGAGAAGCCGGTGTTTGTTTTACAAGAGATGCGTTGTAAGGTGGATTTATTTACCCGAAAAGTAGGACTCGACATTCCAATGGTTACATCCGATTCGGTAAATGGTGAATTTCTTGACCTAAAAAAAGTAGACATGTGACATTCCGTAATTTAAATTGTAGGCCTACATCCTATTCGGAGTAGGATTATCACTTTTGAAGCCTACATTCAATACGGTGTAGGGTGAATTTCTTTACCTAAAAAAAGAGAAGACATGTCGCATTCCGTAATTTAAATGGAAGGCCTACATTGTATACGGCGTTGGGTGAATTTGTATCCCTAAAAAGGAGATCTGTCGCATCCTTAATTTTGATTATACATTGCATAAGGTGCATGGAGAATATGCTGGCCAAAATTGCTTAGGAATTGCTTATTCTGATATCTACATTCTGTGTATGCCCAACATAATAATTATTTGGACAATCGAATTTCAAACAATTAATTTAAAAACGATATATCATTACTTAATACTAAAGAAACATCAGGCAATTGCACGGTCAAATACAACAGTATCTTATTATTCTCCCTCTCCCCTCAAGAAAAAAAAAAGTCGATAAGTATCAATACATTTTTTTTTAAATTTGCTTTTTAAAAAACACAATGATTTAATTTGTTTCGATATATTTGATCTTCACATAAGAACGACAATGGACCAGAGGCGTAGCGACCCTTCCCGGCGCCCGGGGACAAACTTTCGATTTGCACACCCCCTCCTCGAACTTTTGATTTGCGCACCCCCCTCAAACTTTCAATTTGTTTTTCCAACCCATTTTGGCGCCCCCCCCCCCCCCAAGGTCGGCGCCCGGGGACATGTGATCTCCCCCTGCCCCCCCCCCCCCCCCCCCCCCCTTCCCTACGCCTCTGCAATGGACTGGTTACTAAATATTTTTATCCATCAGACAAGCCACACGACAGACCACGAGTGTTAAAGGAAATGACATTCGACGATTCAAAAGTCTGCTAAAATGTAGGATGCACATACTAAGCTCACAGGAGCAACAACAAAAACAATTAACAAAAAACATTTAATTTTTTTAATTGTAAGTTTCAATCCAATCAAATTTTTTTTTTTAATTGAGAAGAAATAAAGCGCTTTTGAAAATACTACGGAAACCAATTTAAAAAACAGCGTGAAGCATTCAATGAGAATGTCCGTCATTTGTGGGTAGCGAATCAAGCTAAAAATAGCCGCGCACGTGTTGGTTTTATAGTAATTAATTATTAATTAAGGTATTTGTTTAAGATGTTCGATAGAATCGGAAAATTGTACTGGGATGCTCTGACTTGACGCTGTAAAGTCAATTCTATTTTAAATGTTCGTGTGCATGACTTGAGTGTGTGTCTGTGTATGCGTGTGTGAATACCTGCCCTGTCTGTGATAGTCCATGCGTGTGTATGTGTGAGTGAATGCCTATCCTGAGTGCGTGTGTGTGTATGTGTGTCAGTGTGTCCGTGCGTGTGTCAGTGTCTGTCACTTGTGAATGTGTGTGTGTGTGTGTTTACTCACTATGCAGTTTGATAGGAGATTCGAACACAAACATCTCAAAAAAATTGCACAGCGAAAAAAAATGAGGTCTCAGCTAATCATAAAGTTAGTAAAAAATACTGTTAGAAGAATTTCCATTTGTGATTACAGGGCAAAATAGCTGTAAAACACAGTAAATTAGAACATACCGATCAAATACACACAAAAATACACACATACACACACAACATATATACTAACACACGCGACACATACACACACACACACACACACACACACACACATATATATATATATATATATATATATATATATATATATATATATATATATATATATATATATATATATATATATATATATATACATATGTGTGTGTTGTGTTGTGTATGGGTTTATGTGTATGTTTAGAAGCACATGACTGAAACGGCTACTTACAATATATAATATCCACACACGCAACTATGACCCCGTCTAGTATCGCCCGGCCGTTGAGCTGTTTGTCATCGCCCTAACACATCTAAGTGACCAAACCTTCTTGCCATCAAGACGATTGCCCGGGACCAACAACCACGGCTATTCCCAACCCCATTCACACGTCCACTCTCACACAAACCTCCACAGCTTTGAGGGGAGTAAACCCCCCCCCCCCCCCCCATACCTTTTTGTTTACACCCGACATAGTTCAAATGTTGAGATTCACACGTCGGCCAAACAAATCCCGAATCTGGTCGCGTTCCAAGTTTGGTTGCGCCAGAACTATTTCAAGTCGAATTCTGTTGAAGCCCTTCGTTTGGAAACACACAATAAGAATGTCTTAACTGTCTCTAAACTACAGCTGTCCGTGAGAAGACGGGTTTATTTTCTGTTCTTTCTGTTGCTTGTCTGTCTAGCAATGTTAAGAGAAGAGATTTTTTTATAGGAATAGAAAGAATGTCTAGAAAAAACGCTCAAGTATTTCAGTTATTTATTTATTTTTTGCATAATTTACCTGCCATCTGACATAATGTGAATAACCTTTCTGTCATAAAACTTCATCAGCTAAATTAATTAACTTGTAGGAACAAATTCAACCTCGGCTGTCTTGAAGGTAGCAGCTAGAGTACATTTGCCGTATACAGTATTAGAAAAGTTTTTTTATAGAAATCTGTAAGGATGCTTCCACTTGCAAGTTGAATGTTGACAAACTTATCATCTTTACGCTGAAAAGTTTTCGGAAAATTTACATAACTGCAAATTTTTGCTTTCATAAAAATTTGGTATGATTCTCTCCTTAAAAATGTATAAAAAATTGTAAGCTAATAACTTATAATGATAATCTAGTTATTATTAATATGCAACAATCGCAAAAAGCATGTTTGTTTTCAAAATCAAGTAAGTCCAGAGTTCGGTCAGATGGGTTTGGAGAGAAAACTCCAAAATCAAACAACTGTTGCCTTGTAGTTTGTTCTTGGTTGGACCAGAGCTATGGAAGTAAATCCAGAAAGAAATAAGTCTCAAGTTAGAGTCAACGGGCCATACCATGTTGACACATAATACTTAATTGTGTTGGAGCAAATACCCTTCAGTGTTATAATTATGAACGAAGAAGAAGAACCGAATAAAAACAAGTTAATTAAAAAAGTCTAGTGACATTTGTGCGCAATTTCCTTATGTTATCTAAAAATAGCTCTGACGTATAATGTTGGGGTGCGTTCAAGCTAGAAGAACAATCGGTTTGTAGGTGTTTATGTAATTTTAAAATTTGTGACCGAACGAGAGAATATTTTTGAAAACTTTCTTCGGCAATATTGTTCTAAATTATGACAGGAATCGATTGGTACATGTTTCAAGTCGCTAAGTGGTCTGGTTGCCGAGATATGGGCCAAAAACTGAATTTTTTCGAGGTTTTTTGGCTTTTCCGGGAAATACATGAAAGAAACCCGAAATTTTTATGGCCTATGCTCATTCTCGTAACTTGCTTAACATAATTGCTTTTGGAACTATTCATCGATATTGCTTCGTTGAGGAGGAGATACGACTTAAAGCCCGGACACACATTCATCCATACATTCATCCATCCATCCATTCCCAGAAATGACGAGTTAATAAACGCAATTCTCCAGAATGGAAATTGCGCTAAAAATCCCTTATGCACAGAACAGCTTTCTACTTCTTAAAAACATAATTTAACTAGAATCACTAAGCAACATTTAATTAAACGACTAGTACATAATAATATGGTCCAATAATAATTAATCTTACAAGTGGCTGGCTGGATTAATGGATAACGGCACTGTGACAGTTAATGCAGGTTTTAAGTTAGTGGATATAGGTAATGCAGCAGGTCAATGTAAGTTTAGGGTAATGCGGCAGTCAATGTAGGTTGTAGGGTAATGCAGCGGTCAATGTAGGTTGTAGGGTAATGCGGCAGTCAATGTAGGTTTAGGGTAACGCGGCAAAGTAGGTTTAGAGTAATGCTGCAGTCAATGTAGGTTTCAGGTTTGGCATGCTGTGAAAGCGCCTTCAACTGTCGTATCGTAGAAGCACCGTATTTTCTTATACAGTGGGGAGGAGAGGGCGCATCCTACTTACATGACGTACAGATAGACGGCTGGTACACAACGGGAATTCTGTTCACCGGGGCGCCAGACGTTTACGTAAAATGGGGCGTCAACTTTTTTTTTGCGTAAAATGGGCGATAGCCACTTACGTAAAATGAGCCGCCAGTCTCTTTCGTAAAACTGGACATCTGTATCTGCCTTGTTAAGACACGTCGTTCAGCAGTTAAAGCGTGCCTTAGATTTGATAGACGGGGGGTGGGGTTGGGGTGGGGGTGTAATAGGGGTGAGGGTGGGGGTGTAATAGGGGTGGGGGTGGGGGTGTAATAGGGGTGGGGGTGGGGGGGGGAGTCGGAAAAGGCGGAGAGAGGCTGATGGGGGTTACTCTTTTGAAGTCGATCGTATCTCCAAATCCGTGGTCAGTTAAAAATGTCATGTTCGTTTATCGACTGTAATTAAACTGTTTACTAATTCGACCACACATGGTCGTAATTAAGTGATGTGCACGTGCATAGTAAGCACACACGTGGGATTAATTAATTCACAAATCACGTAACATAAATAGTCCCTAAAACAAAACTTGGGATAAAAAACACAATTAAACATTGTAGTCTCTAAATCAGTAATAAAAGGGTAGAATGGATCAATTGAAAAATCCTTGACAAAACCTTAGATAACTCCAACTATTCAGGAATCGAATCTTATGAAGTGCTAGCATTAGACTTAGTAGTATACAAAATCGGGTTGGATACGTCTTGAAAAAACTTTTAAAGCAATTAATGGTTAATACATGTTTTAAAATTGAGTGGCATGGCCGAGTGTTAATGCATATGATTAAATATCTTAAATCTTTAATTTAGAATTTGGGACTGGTTCGAGTCTGTACGATGTCACTGAGTCCACCCAGCTCTAAAACGTGCCCGACACTATTTGGGGGAATATAATGACGACTTAGCACGGTATAGACCACACAAGCACGTCTTGTGCATGGTCTATTAGATACAGATACGCTTTAGGTTGTAAATGTTTTTTTTTTCTTTCTTTTTTTGCTTGATTCACATATTAAAAACGGACATTTAAGATGCGTTTTTGCACACCCATAAATCCCGTCCTACTTGCAAACACGGGCTTGCTAGTTAACTAGGGGTTTCTTTCATTTATTTTTCTCTAGTGCGTGTGAGCGAAAGGGGGGGGGGGGGGATTGAAACTTACGGATACACACACACACACACACACACACACACACACACACACTTGCCATATCTATGTGAAAATATACACTCGGTAAAAAAGTGTATTATTTCTATTACGTCTGGACGGGGTGGGGTGGGGGTGGGGGGAATGCTCGTCCACCGCCCGCCCGTTCCCCCTTACCCCCGGAGAGAGGCCTGAATGCAACACTGTAGTTCGCATATCAAGGCGTACGTCAGCTGGGGGTTGTAATGAGCCTGAATGGGCGTCGGCCACTTCCGGCCTAGTTATCTTATCAAGTTGTCAGAAATGCTTAGCTGAGTGGATAGAAGAGGTAATGCGCTCGTACAGGAAATTTAACTCGTATGACAGCCTGAGCATTGTTTCATTGAGACATCTCTTCGGGGGGGGGGGGGGGGAGGAGGGAGGGGGAGCGATACAGCCCCCTCAAACGCAATAGAAAAAATATATAATTTATATTTAAATACATATTTTACCAGTAACTCCCCCCCCCCCAAAAAAAAATATTATTTCGTACACCCAATCCAAAATGTCAGGTAATCCCCCCCCTCCCTGCCGGAGAAAAAAAGTCTCAAAGACACTGAGTTTCAGTAGCAGATGAGCAGATGTATGTCTCACGTGTTCAGCACTAAAAAAAATTCAACTCTTAAGTCAATCTAAGTAGAAACTATGTTTTACGTGTAGACCTGTAGCGTTAAAGCTCCCTTAAACGACGGACTCTGGTATGAAATTCGTTTGATTTCAAACAAGTTCAACTGGAACTGGCAACGAAAACAACTCATGCTGTTCAGTGTAGACAATCACAGAACTACTCAGTAGCGTAGCGAGGGGGGACATATGTCCCCGGGCGCCGACCTTAGGGGGGGGGGGGCGCCAAATTGAAAGTTTGAGGGGGGTGCAAATGAAAAGTTCGAGGGGGGGGGTGCAAATCGAAAGTTTGAGGGGGGGGGGGTGCAAATAAAAAGTTCGAGGGGGGGGGGGGGTGCAAATTGAAAGTTCGAGGGGGGGGGGGGTGCAAATCGTAAATTTGCTCCCAAGGGGGCGCCAAATTGAAAGTATGTCCCCGGGCGCCGGGAAGGGTCGCTACGCCTCTGGAACTACTGGCGTATAAATGCAGGCCTACACACCAACACACTAATAGCCACACTCACACGCATAAAGACACTTAAACTCAACACCCCCCACATTACAGATCACGTTACAGATCACATTACAGACCACATTACGGATCACATTACGGATCACATTACGGATCACATTACAGATCACATTACAGACCACATTACGGATCACATTACGGATCACATTACAGATTACGTTACAGATCACATTACAGATCACATTACAGATCACATTACAGACCACATTACAGATCACATTACAGATCACATTACAGATCACATTACAGATCACATTACAGATCACATTACAGATCACATTACAGATCACATTACAGATCACATTACAGATCACGTTACAGATCACATTACAGATCACATTACATATCACGTTACAGATCACATTACAGATCACATTACAGATCACGTTACAGATCACATTACAGACCACATTACGGATCACGTTACATATCACGTTACAGATCACATTACAGATCACATTACATATCACGTTACAGATCACATTACAGATCACATTACATATCACGTTACAGATCACATTACAGATCACGTTACAGATCACATTACAGACCACATTACGGATCACGTTACATATCACATTACAGATCACGTTACAGATCACATTACAGATCACATTACAGATCACATTACAGACCACATTACGGATCACATTACGGATCACATTACAGATCACATTACAGATCACATTACAGATCACATTACAGATCACATTACAGATCACATTACAGATCACATTACAGATCACATTACATATCACGTTACAGATCACATTACATATCACATTACAGACCACATTACAAATCACATGACAGATCACATTACAGATCACATTACAGATCACATTACATTACAGATCACAGTACAGATCAAATGACAGATCACATGACAGATCACATTACAGATCACATTACATTACAGATCACATTACAGATCACATTACAGATCACATGACAGATCACATTACAGATCACATTACATTACAGATCACCTCACATTACAGATCACATTACAGATCACATTACAGATCACATTACAGATCACGTTACAGATCACATTACAGATCACATTACAGATCACCTCACATTACAGATCACATTACAGACCACATTACAGATCACATGACAGATCACATTACAGATCACATTACACATCACATTACATTACAGATCACATTACAGATCACATGACAGATCACATGACAGATCACATTACAGATCACATTACATTACAGATCACCTCACATTACAGATCACCTCACATTACAGATCACATTACAGATCACGTTACAGATCACATTACAGATCACATTACAGATCACATTACAGATCACATTACAGATCACATTACGGATCACATTACAAATCAGTTAAAGTGTTTAATTCAGGGGTCGGCAACCTTTTGAGACGGAAGAGCCAAAAGATACAATTTACAAAATCTCCCAGTTTTTAAGGAGCCACTAACATATTGTTTTTTCAATGTTAGGTGGTATTTAATTAAGATAGGTAAATGCATTTAAAATATATCGTTTAAGTATGAAGTAATATTTATTCACACGAGCCGACCCGCAGCGTATCATACGCCGCTATTTAGTTGTTAACACGTTTTTCTTAACTCAGCTTCGCGTTTGTGGATGTGTGGATTTGTTTGTTGTTAAAATTGACATCGAAAATTAGCCCACTTCTGATTGCTCTAGAGACCTGAAATTTGGCATGCATGCTACTTTCGCCTAACAATTTCAGATGCAATCATAAAAACTAGCAATTAGAGACCGTAATTAGCTTAATTTAATTACGCCCAAAGGACCATAAAATTGAGGACATGATTTCTAAAGATACCGACAAGACTGGAGGCTTGTTGACACAGTTACTTCGGCCCCAATCGATGTGAGCGCGCTGGCCGTGATCGTATAGTGGTTAGTACGTCGCGTTGTGGCCGCGACAACCCAGGTTCGAATCCTGGTCGCTCAAGATTTTTTTAGTCCGTGTATTTATAAACACTTAGTCAATTCATACTTAATCAAGTCATTAGATAAAGTAGAAAATAAACTATATAAAAAACTTTTTTAAAAACCACGTTTTTCATGTGTAGCAACGGACTAAAAAGGAGAAAATAAAATACTTAAAAAAACTTTTAAAAAAACCACGTTTTTCTTGTGGACTAAAAAGTAGAAAATAACTATTTACATACATTTGATGACAAAAAACGTGGGTCGGGCAGATGGGTCGGGAAATTTGATGGTGAACGTACCCACGTTTTTTGTCATCAAATGTATGTAAATAGTTATTTTCTACTTTTTAGTCCACAAGAAAAACGTGGTTTTTTTAAAAGTTTTTTTAAGTATTTTATTTTATTTTCTACTTTTGAGTAATTCATACTTTGTGAATTCGACAGTACCACTGCTGTCACTGAAAATATTTGCTTCAAAATACTATCAGTAGGTTGTTAAAGACGATAACCGCCCCCTCCCCCCCCCCCCCCCCCCCCCCGCCCGTGAATGCAGCCTCCTCTTAGTTACCTCCCCTAAGTTTAAAGTCGTTTCAAACTAAATTGTCTGTCCCTAATAGCCGTCACTAAACCTGGCTCTACGATTTTAAACATTTAGCGTGAACCACAGCTCACCAGACCCTGTGGGGGTGGTGGGGATATGCCTAGGGATGAAGAGAGGGGACTGCTAGGCGCGCTTACAGCTTGGTGTTTTCTATGGTATCCAAGAAGAGAATTATATATCTGGTTGGATAGATAACAACGTATGCATGTTTCGCACAATACATAAAAAGGTATTTATCCTAGCATTTATTTTTATTTTTTTATACTTTTAATTGCAATTAAACAAGCACATCAACATCACATTTTTTAACATAATTTTGAACATCAAATGAAAACGAAAGGTTTTGCAAATGTACATAATGAATATTTACATGATGTCATGTATTGGATTTGATTATACATTGCAAAGGATGACATTAAAAGGGGTGAAGGTCAAATGAAAGTGTCAGAAGTCTGGGTGGGGAGAGGAAAGGAAATTTTTCAGAGAGGGTCAATGGGACAGTGAAGCATTTTCTAATTTTTTATCCTAGCATGCTAGGATAAGAAAAGCAAAGGGCTAATAATCAAAGTATAAATACCTAAATTATATGGAAGCTTTTTTAGTTCAGAGTCTATATATGTATTTATATTAGTTTATGAATATTACATATTATACTCTAAAATATACATATATATGTATAAGTATATATAATTATATACACTCCATGTGTGTGTATTTATGTATACTGTATAATTTTCATTCAGTATTCTTAATTTTAATTTATTTACACCTACATTAAATTTCGCATTTGTTTCTGGCATGTGCAGTTATTTGCCCTTGGATGTAGCATCGAGTTGTCTCCCCTTGTCTGCCAAATTGCAGTGTAAAAGATAACCCGAGTCAACACGGGGGGCGCTCGTTAACGCCGCATCATGGCGTGTAAATACTTTACACCCATTCATCGTTGGCGCGTGACTTGATGACGAATGCGCCGACGCAGAGCACATTTGTGGTGCGACTACGTCATAACTGCAGAGTGCAGTAGAGAATAAAAAAAAAAAAAAAAAAAAAAACACCAGTTGCGTCAGAATATTGGTTGGGATTTGGCAAACACAAAATTTGGCGAGAGTCTCGAAGCCTTCTCACTGAAAATTAATTATTTTCACATTCTTTGTTAAACTTTTTATTTTGGCATTCTTTCCTTGAACAGTTTCGGAGTACTGTTTTTGTTTCTATTTTTGTAACTGTTTCCAATTTTACAAAATGTATTTTTTTAAAAATATTATCAAAATGTAAGTCATATCTGATGTCTGCGAATGCTTTTGATCTAATCTTCCTCTTATGTTCTGTATTTTTTAAAAAAATCAAACCATTATTTTAATTTTAATATATGCGTTGCTATTAGTTACGAAACCAAGTATTCAAATATTAATACATTTCATTATAAAAAACGAACTTCAAATGACCATTTACTCTTTGGTATTTGATGTAATGGAGCGGGCAGAAATATCTGGATAATTGGACTGACGCGATGAACTACAGATACGGCACGCACGGCTAAAGGCGTTTCCTTGGACGTTCGCCGGAATAAAAATGTAAACTATCGTAATAACAAGGGCGAGTTCTTTAAAAAAAAATTTCCCAGATAGGAAATGAACAATCATAAAAAGAAAACAGGTTTAAATTTACAACTAGATTGCGCCCCCTTGTTGTCGTGGTAACCTTTGCTGTATTAGGGACACGCCCAGTTTTAAGGGGTGGGGGCGGCAGGTACCATTTTAACAAAATAAACAGCGATATTATAAAAAATATAATTACCGAAATGAAATACATGTAATGATGAGTGAGAGTTGTATGGTTTAGATGTGAGAGTTATCGCAAGCGCGCTAAAAAATTTTGAGTTGGGTGGTGACTGTTATCTTTACCACCGCGTGGCTTCCAATGTAAATATGTAAATAGGTCTTCGATAAATGACGTCACATATCTAGTTTTGAATGGGGTGAAGAAATGATGTTTCTGACGATGTATTTAAAGGGGGTGGGGGATTGGTGGTGGACTCCCTTTGCTTTACGTTTTTAAAAAAAATGGTATATAATTATATGGTTTGTTCAATAACGATGGGAAAAGAATTGGGGGGGGGGGGGGATTTAGTAACGTAATTTCTTAAAGTGAGGCTGGATTATTTTTAAACTATGGTTGACAACCTGGAGAGCGAAGTGTTAACATCAACTAATATTTGCAGTAGCAATAAAAAAAAAATCGTCTTTTAAATTGCTAAGTGGGATTCAAGGCATATAATTACAAACCTAAATTAGACATTCCTGTGGGTACACAGAACTTGACATCAAAAAGAAATAATTATGACGTAATAATTGAAGATGTCAGTAAGATTTATAATTCATAGACGTCAAAGGGGAATAAACTCTCTCAAGAAGCTGTCGGAATACCACGCGAAAGGAGACGTCAAAAAAAATCTAGCGGCTAGCCTAAGCCAAGTTCACACGCTGGAATGCCTTTACTGTCAAGGTCATCCAGTGTCAACAAAGGTCACCACGTGTCCACACAGGTCATAACGTGTCAACAAATCTCCCCTCAAATAACGAAGAACAAACACAGACCAAGGGGGGAGAATTTGTTTGAAGTTATGTTTTTAAAAAAATGTTAATGGTTACATTTTTTTTAAGGGCCACATTTTTAACGGTACCGTTTTTGTGGGTCACATTACCTCACATTTTTTGTTACTGTGATACATGTCTTCTTTCTTCTTCTTCTTCTTCTTCGTTCTTAATTTTAGTGATGGAAGGGATTCCCTCCAACACAATTACGCATTAGGGGTCAACTTAGTATTGGCCATATAAGTCGTTTACTCCAATTTCAGCCTGCTTTTCTTTTTGAATTTGATTCCATGACCTTTGTCCAACCAAGAACAAACTACAAAGCAGATGTTGTTTGATTTTGGAGTTGTCTCTCCTAGAAGAGTGGCTGTCCACAAGTATTGAGCTTTATCTGCCCCGGGGGTTTGAACGCAGAACGGTTCGTTCTCTCAGCAACCATGAGCTTAATCGAACCGACCGAGTCGACCTCCATGATGCATATCAAAACCTACATGTTTTTTTTATATTTTTAACTAGTTTTTTTTTTAATATTTTAATTTCTGAACCATCTATACTGAAAGAAAACTTAAAAGCACCCGAACTCACCTCTATATACAAAATATAGAACACTAGATTTTTATTGAAAAAGATTTGCACCTCGTATTTTAATTTATAAATTGCGCGCAGTGAATGGGGCAGAGTTTAATCCGCGGTCACTCCAAAACTAGAAGAAAATGTACTTGTTTACTCCAGAAACAGGCTAAAAATAGATCAGTAGTTCTATGTTGAAAGCCCGCTGAACTCAGTAATTCTGAGTAATGTAATGAACAGAACCGTAGCGTGAAAAATTGCTTTTAGCAAATGCTTAACCATTAATGTAATAACAGTCTTATCTTATTCTTGTATTTTTGTATAATCCTTTGATGAGAAGTGATTGTTGAAGGTGATGATTGCTGGTTGATAATGATAATTGATGGTTATTAATGATTGTAATTTGCCTACTATAAAACTATTTCTATGCAGGGGTGGACTGGACCGCGGGTCTAAAAGATAAAATCCAGGTGGGCCCATAGGAAAAGTGTTTTAATTTGCCTATTTGTGCTTTGATTTTAGAAAAAAAAATATTACAAATTTGAAAAAGTTGTCACAGAAAAACTATACATAAGAATGGTCCAACAGTTATATTTTCCAGTAGTTAACGAACTACAGGAATGGACACACCACACGCATTATGGAATGTAGGGTGTACATTTAATTTTTTTAAATTTTTATAAAGAGACCTGTGACTTCCTTGAAAAATGCACGATGATAATATCAATCTGGGGTTGGGGGTCCCTTTGAAAAAGTCGTGGGCCCCTTTGAAATGTCATGGGTCCCTTTGAAAAAGTCATGGGTCCCTTTGAAAAAGTCTTGGGCTCCCTTTAAAAAGTCATGAGTCCCTTGACTTAGTCCAGTTCTGGGCATCTATGATACAACTCGTCGTTATTTGAATGAGGTAAGTGATCGCTTATGTTTACGTTTTGGTCTAGTCTAGAAAATGTTTATACACGTTGATAAAACCATGTTATTTAGACATGAGTGTATAGTGCTAGGCCTAGGCAGATGAGGCTCGTTAGCAGGGGACAGCAACCCAGCTAGAAGAGAAAACATATCAAACAAGAGTGGAGCCCCTTAGGATTACATATCAAATTTCCATTTCGGAAGCTATTGCAACTGAAGTTTGTACCAAGCGTTTTGCTTATCGTTACTGCGACTATAAAGGCAAAAGGTCGCAAGAGCGATCACCCATGAACTCTTCACCTCTGGCTCTGGTACGTGTTCCTATGATTCCACTTCATCCGTTGTCTCCCGAGGCTAATGGTGCCATAACTTATGGGAGACCTTTGTAGCCTATAGTCATTGACCTAAAGTATCAAGATGGGACCTTTTATTACCTAGTGGTACAAGGCCTAAATGTGAGGAGTGACGCGACTAAACCAGTCATGGAGTCGTCCATATACGAAACTAACGAGACTAATGATTTCATGTTCTATTTATAGACAATCAGCACTATTTTAGTTATGACATCTGTGGATCGTATATTTAGTAATTATTCATTAATTATCATCATCATCATCATCATCATAATCATAATGATCATCATCATCATCATCATCATCATCATCATCATCATCATCATCATCATCCTCATCCTCATCTTCATCCTCATCCTCATCCTCATCCTCATCCTTATCCTCCACCTCCTTATTATCATCATCATCATTATCATCATCATCATTATCATCATCATCATCATTCCCGTGGACCACTTGTATAACATAGGGAAGCAACCACACCTCTCCATCGTACCTAGTTCTGGGCGATTTCTCTGAGTTGGAATTATTCATTAAAACGCCAAACTTTTTACAAATACAAATTCGACATTGCTTTCAAAGTATACATAATATTTTGTATGTTACAGTGACTTTCGTTTTTTGTTAACATGTCAATAAGTATTGGTGGGGTGAGTATAGAGAATAGTGACCTGTTTTGTGGTGTAGGTCAGTGACCTGTGGACTTTTTTGAGTGACCTAGCACGACCAGTGTATGAATGACCTATCGAAACTTTTTATTAAGTGACCTAACATGACCAAACTAACCGATATATACTTTTGGCAAAAAGGTAAATGACCTATCAGAACGATTAGCCAGCGAAATTCCAACCCACACACCCTCAAATCCTCACCAAATCTAGTGTTTACTAACCTTACAAACCTTTACCTATCACCCCTATATCACGAATCCTCTCCCCCTCACCCCCCCCCCCCTACTTCTGCCACTACACAGTACATCACATCAAGGCATCTCAGGGCTAACCAATTGTACAAGTCGGCATCAAAGTGTTAATCTCTCCAGACTTAGTGAACCCTCGTGATCTCTCGTTGGATGGGAACGAACTCTCGCGAGATTGTGAGGGGAAGGAACGGGCCGCCGTCCTATTATACAGCCTCGTTTGGGTTCAAGTTTACCTAGTGATGATGTAATCAAGTGCTGGGTGAAACATGGCTTGGTTTGTCCACCCTTAATTAAGACATGTCCACCCGTAATTAAGACATGTCCACCCTTAATTAAGACATGTCCACACGTAATTAAGACATGTCCACACGTAATTAAGACATGTCCACACCTAATTAAGACATGTCCACACGTAATTAAGACATGTCCACACGTAATTAAGACATGTCCACACGTAATTAAGACATGTCCACCCTTAATTAAGACATGTCCACCCTTAATTAAGACGACCTGTCCATATGAATTTAAGGCGTGGAAAGTTAAACGTCGGATTCGAAAATTATACAAAACTTATCTAACCGTGATTTTTATGTTTTTGAATGTTAAACTATTAACATGTGTAATTGTATTGGCAGATAGGCCGACAGGTAAGTATTTTACCGACACACGAACAGACATACCGACATACATACAAGTAAACACATATAAATACTCACGGACATTCTTTCTTTCTCTTTGTATATGCATAATTATATATATATATATATATATATATATATATATATATATATATATATATATATATACACTGAAGTCGAGTGTAAATCTCTCGACAGTGCTCGTGCAGGTTGCTCACACCTGTATAAACCGAGATAATCCTCTCTGTACCTGACGCTCACGTCATACATTAGGCACATCACTAACACGTCACTTACCGGCTGGCAAATCTGTTTACACCCAGGTCTATCAGGACAAGTGTTTAACAATAAGCTCTTTAGTGCTACCTGTAGGTTTCAACAATAAGCTCTCTAGTACAACCTGTCATTTGGTTTCTAAGCTCAGCCTGCTACAGGTTTTAACAAAAGCTCTCTAGCGCAACCTGTCATGTTTTCAAAAATAAGCTCACTAGTGTAACTTGTAGGTTTCAACAATAAGCCCATCAGCTGAATATGGCAAGTTCACACTATGGAATCCTTACCTCAACCTGCTAAAGGTTTCAAGAATAATCTTCTTATTTCAGCATGACAAAATCTGCATGATTACCCGATATTGCTATGATGAATCTCGGTATCAAAGGCCGAAAAAAACGCAGCTATTTAAAAAAGGTACTTCGATTCCTCTTACTTTTTCTTCGTTTTTAATTTTAGTGTTGGAATGGATCCCTTTCAACACAATTAAGTATACGTGTTAATTGCTTATGCGCCATTGAGGCCATTGACTCCGATTTCAGCCTGCTTTTCTTTTTGGATTTGCTTCCATTGCCTTTAACCAGCCAAGAACAAACTACAAGGAAGCAGTTGTTTGATTTTGGAGTTGTCTCTCCTATAAGAGTGGCTGTCCCCAGCTAACGAGCCTCATCTGCCCGAGGGTTCGAACTCGATACCATGAGCAGCCATGAGCTTAACCGACTCGACCACGCCAACCCCTACTCCGATTCTACTTTTTAGCACTTGTTTAAATGTTGAACAGAAAAAAAATACCACCATGAGTACCCGTAATTTTGTGAAGAAGGGGCCATTCTGTTATGATTAGTTGTGCTATTAAATAAAATAGAGGTGCAAACGTTTATCATAAAATGTAGCATATTATAAAGTTCATATTTTTTTTTTTGGTGTCGGATTAATATTTTATTCTCAAAACTCGTATTAATTATCAGTTTTGGTATTTAAATGGGGGAAGGGGGTTTAGGGGGTGGGTCACGTGGTTAGTCTTAACCAGTAGTCTGGCACCCATCTCTCCCCCATTTCGATAATTCTATCCGCACGACAAGTCTAATCAGCACAAACATAGCCTTAAACACATACGGGTCTGTGTGCTAAAGCAGGGTAGGTGAAGTAGTTTTTAAATCTGAATTATCATTTATTGTTAATTGTCAAAATTTGTGGCTCCAGTGTTTCTTTCAGACGTCTTTCGACGGGGGTGGCGGGGGGGGGGGGGATAATTTAAGGTATATATTTCCTACAGTGGCGTAGCGAGGTCGGGTGTCACCCGGTGCGGCACTTAATGGTGTCACACCCCCAGAGGCATAGAGACCCTTCCCAGGGACAAACTTTCAAATTTTCGATTTGCACCCCCCCCCTCAAACTTTCGATTTGCACCCCCCCCCCCTCAAACTTTCGATTTGCACCCCCCCTCGAGTTTTTCTCTATATAAATTGCTATTTTTTGCCTTGGTGTCACCCCCCTAAATGGTGTCACCCGGTGCGGTCCGCACCCCCCGCCCCCCCCTCGCTACGCCCCTGATTTCCTATAAAAGTTATATTATTTCTATTTCATCCGGGGGAGGGAGGGCGGTGGACGTGCTCAGAGTGGGAGGGGGGGGGCGGCAAAGAGATACCCGAAACCTCTATTTTCTCTCTTTCTAACTCTCTCTCTCTCTCTTTCTCTCTTGTCCTCTTGTCCTCTCTCGTTCTATCATCCTTTCTCTCCCCACTCTCTCTCATTCTCTTTCAAGCTTCCTCTCTCTCTCTCTCTCTCTCTCTCTCTCTCCTCTCTCTCTCTCTCTCTCTTTCTCTTTCAACTGTATGGCATAAATGAGGGTGTAGAACTCGGTAATTTTTAAAATTTCATTAAAATCAATTTACTATATAGACTATACATCAAAGTTAGAATTCTTCACTTCTTCCAACTGGCAGAATTTTAGTTTAGCTTCCATCTCGATATCAAGTCTTATGTAATTAGTACTTAAATACGAATCAGAAACCCTAATCAATAAAATCAATACGTTTATTAGGCAATTGAATTAGATTTATTTTAAAAAAAAACAACGGATTCTGACCAACTTTTGCAGTACCAAATAAGAAAACTGGGCGTCTATTTCTGTCAAAGAAGCTCCTACATCAACAGACCTAACAGTAATCTGGAGTTCAGGGGGGGGGGGGGGGGGGAAGGTCCGATAACTGACCAGCATCAGAGAGCCCTTACAGAGGTTCTGGTACCGCGCGCGGCATCAATAATTAGCGAGAGCTCTAATTGAGAGATAACACGACAGTCTGGGCGAGACAGTTCTACAAAGGGCCGTCACTGTTGATTGGGGAGATAGAGGAATAGTGAACTAAACGAACCTTTACAGAAATAATTAACCTATATACAAATTGGGTTATTCATTACCAAAGAAACAGTTATATTTTTTTTAGTTTTTTAATAATAAACGCGCTAATTTTATAACGCTAAATGACTGTCATTTCATAACTGTCAAGTATTGCTTTGTTGTAAAAAAAAATTTTTTAAAAATTAAAAAATTGATATCTGAAATAGTCGAAACAATTTTCCCCACACAATCGGTTCATTGATAACACACAATCGGTTCATTGATAACTTTCATTATAAACATCATTATCATCATTCCTGTGGATTCCTTGTGAGGCATAGGAACAAAACCCCACTCCTCCAGCGTACTCGGTTTTTTTGGGGAGATTCCTCTAAGTGGGGTCAATGGTATATATTGTTTTTTCTTTACCAGATTCATGTGGTAGGTGGGGAGGGGGTGGGGGAGGGGTGGAGATGTACAGAGGACTGCCCATACAATACTAAATACTGATCTTTATGTCTCAATAGCATTTATATTTAGGTAACACAATCGTGAATAACCCATCTAATTCATGCCGGGATAAAAAAAAATCAGATGTTTTCTACTTCACCTGCAATAATATCGACCATTGTTTTCATCTCTTACGACATAGTGTTCACTAATGCAACATTGTGTTCACTACTACTACATTTGTTACAACTGTTTCATTGAACTCAAATATGCTTAAATTATTATTATTACTATGACTAGTGCTACAATACTGCTACACTATCTTACAACAGCTACCATTTAAAACTATTTCTACATTGTATTCACTACTACTACATTTTTTAAAACTTTTAAAACTATAGCTACATTGTATTACACTACATACATCTTTAGTGCCTTAAATATAATGACATTTTCTTTAGCCACCACTATACAACACTAACCTTAGCTCCAACAATGTAAAGACATTTTCCTTATCCATCTACTACTTTATGTTCCCTACACACCTTCTTCCTCTTTCACTATTAGCCTTGTGTTGTCACTAGGCACGTGAACGAATAAACGCGCAGTGAATAATTTAACAAGACTTTCTGTAAAATAACGCCTTAAAGAAAGGGTCTAGAGGTAGAAGATATATTTACTTGTTAAATTTAAATTGTGACCCCAATAGTGAAGAAACTATTTGCTGTGGAGTATGCAGTAAAATGCGTAGACATTGTTGGAAAGGTTTTATGAGAAAAGGAGCTTTTGATAAACAATGAGTATTTTTGTTTTTCAGATTTTGGGGACACACTGACATCAAAGATCGGCATTTCTTTATCAAAGAGACGGATTTATCCATCAAAGAGACGGATTTATTTATCAAAGATCGACATTTCTTCATCATAGAGCCATTCAAATCTCCCGAGTCATTGGTTTCAGATCGCTTTGGTGTTTTGTGTTTTTTAATTAAAAAAAAATACAGGTGAGAAGATAGGCTAGATACAGTGGTGGCTTTGAAAAAAAAACTCAATTTTTACAAGAAAGAATAAATTAAAATCGACCATCCACAACTTAACAAAACACCAAACGAAAATATAATTATTGAAATCAAAATCTTTTTAATCCCAATAAATACAGATTATATCGATCAGAATTTTAACCAAATTGTCTAAAGTTTTTCACCTCAGTACACAGGTGCGACTGTGGATAGGGGTAAGCATCCTGTCTATTCTGTCACAACTTACGTCCCTTTGTTCGTTATGCTGGTGTTGCCTAGACTACATGCCAGACAAACAATACACAGACACCCATTGTTGTCATTTGTATCAACACCTTATACTTCGTGGTTTGTGTTATCTTAGTTGCTTGTCAGTTTACTGCAGTTAACATAGCTCAACCTTCAAAGATAAAAAAAAAAAAAAAAACAAAAAAAAAAAACCCCGTTTTTAAATCCCATCTTTGTAGTTTGAATATAGATCAGATTTTTGTGTCGTTTCACTGATAGAGATATGGTTTATTAGCTTTAGAGATTAAGATCACTTTGAAAGGGTTTTGGTGTGGGAGGGGGGGTGTCCTTAAGATAACGACATGGCACAGTTTTAGCTAATTATTACACCCCAAACTTACATGTTTAATGTCACTCAACAACTATCGTCCCTAAAGTCTCACACAATATCACCCATAGTAGCCAAACTATTGATGAGAACTAACCTTTTTTAATGTGTTTCATTTTTCGAACTAAAAAAAAAATCTCCAAGTTGTTGTCTCAATTTGTTATTTTTAGTTTATTCTAGTCTAGCATCAGATCTTATAGTAATTAAAATACCCTTTCGAACATGACGGTCCATTGGGGTAGGTGAAGTAGAATGCACCTGTTTCAGTGACCTCGGTATATGAAGGGATAGGGGTTTCAGCACTACGCCCAGCCGCCTTTGTTATTCTACTGCGAGTCAGGCACCCATTAGAGCTGGGTGGACTCAAGTACGTTCTACGGACACGAACCTGAGATTCACAACGTTTTGGTTATCAATCATATGCTCTATCACACAACACCGCACCATCCCCCCCCCCTTTAAGTAGTAGTATGTAGCCAGCAAAATATTTCTGGAACTCCCCCCCCCCCCACCCCACCCCACCCCGCAGATCTCATGGGATATGATTCAACATTTGTTTTTTTACCAGCAAAATGGAAATCTCCACACTTCACTGGAAGAATTTAATTACTTGTATTCAAGTCTGACAACGTAGCCCACTCTCAATCAAACGTGTTATAGATTTTGCGAGCCTAAGTAGCAAAATAAAAAAAAATTAAAAAAGAAGGAGGCCGATGTCAGTACCATTCTCGATTGTAATCTTTTCGTCTAGTAGTTTTATATAATAATTTTCAAATAAATGAATTTCATAGTATCAAGTCTTTTTTTTTTCTTCTTGGTTCTTAATTTTAGTGTCGGAAGGAATTCCCTTTAATAAAATTAAGTATTACGTTTTAAATTGGTATGTGCAATATAGGCCGTTGACTCCGGTTTCAGCCTGCTTTTCTTTTTTTTTTATTTGCTTCCATTGCCCTTGTCCAACCAAGAACACACTACAAGGCAGCAGTTGTTTGGTTTTGGAGTTTTCTTACTTAAAAGAGCTGCTGTCCCCAGCTATCGACCCTCATCTGTCTTAGGGTTTGAACTCGAGACTTTACGGTTTACGAACCATGAGCTTTACCGACGACGACCACAGAAAAGTCTTTTAAATATGTACATTGAGAGACGTATTTTATGAAAATGTAACATATACAGATGATCAAATTGCTAACTGATGTATATACATGGCATATTGTGTTGAGCTTCTTAAATTGTTCATGAATTATTTTTTTATGTGCAATATACTATGGTCCTGGTAAATCAGAGTCATAGAGAACTATCACTGGAGTTCTAGAGACTGAGGTCACCTCTTATCAACCCCCCCCCCCCCACACACACACACACGCACACACTTTAACAAGAAATTGCCTGGTTAATGAGAACTGAGACAAAACGGAAATACCTGTTCAGCTAACGATACCAGCAAGGGGTTTGTCCGAATAAAGGGGCTGGGTGTTTGTGACGTGTCAGTGTGGCATATATGCCATATGACAGTTGATGTCTTACACACCGTGACATGTCATCTGACAGCAGATGCCGTCATGCGCCCCTAGACACAAACAGCTTCCAACGCCCCCCCCCCCACCCCCCACCCCCCACCCCACCACCTATTAATGTCACACAACTGTGAACGTCACATAACCGTCAAGGGCCGACAACCACTAGTGTGGAGGACATGATTATTTACCGCCCATTTTCGTGGCTGGCGGAGCGATACATTTTCACCAACAGCTGCGTGAATAAATACAACCAGTTTACACCACGCTGAGAATTTGATAAGCTTCCGCACGGGAACACGCACCTACAGCTGAGTTATAAATTGTTCACATCTTGAAGATAGAGAGCTGGAGTTATTTTTTTTTTTGTGTGTTTTGTTTAAGATTAATGCTTGTCAACCCAGTAGTTAAAAAGGTTACGTTTTTCGGGGGGGGGGGGGGGGGGGGGGGGGGGTGGTTTGGGGCAGGGAGTGGTGAGTGTAAGATTGTTCGATTGTTATGGCAATGCTATATGGTTTTTGAGTTAATTAGACTATATGTTTGATTGTTGGGTTAATTAGAGTATACTGTATGATTGTTGAATTAATTAGACTATACTGTTTGAACCAAACCAAACACCCCACATTCCCCCTCCCCCACTCCCACGCTCCCCCTGCCACCCCCCCCCCCCCCCCCCCCAAAAAAAAAGGAAAATTTAATTCGACCCACCTCTACCCCCTATAAGTTTACAAGATTTCCCCCTCCCCAGAAAAAAAATTGTATGAAAGAAACACTATTCTCACTGTTCTCAATCTGACGAAGAGCGCTGATTTCAATGATGAAACTGTTTAGGAATCGCTCCAAGTCTCTGAGTTATAATAGGTTAACGCTGCCCCACAGTATGTCTGTGATAGTTGTGGTAGATTTAAAATTTATCATCTGCTCTATATTTATACCAAGCGTATTAATTTGCTACCCAGGCAAAATAAATAGTTTTAAGTTAGATTTATTAAAACATAACTCTTGACAGAGTGGAATAGCGGTAGAGCGCTAGCCTGCTAAACCGAAAGTCTCGAGATCGAATGTAGGTTCAAATCAGTAGAACGTCGCTAAGTCCACCCAGCTCTGACGGGTACCTAGCTCACGTCAAGACAAGTAAAGGTGGCTGAGCATAGTGCTGACCACACTATACCTTCATATGCCGAGGTCACAGAAACAAGTGAATGCTATTTCATTTGCCCATGGACCGTGAGGTTTGAAATGGGAACTTTCCCCGGCAATATAAATGGTTGTAATTTAGATTTATTAAAACATTGCTTTAGAACTAGTATGTGCAGCTAAGCAAACGTAATAAAAAGATAAACTAATTATACAATCAATATCCTAGATCCCACCCCCCTGTTCATGTCTTTAAAATAGACACGTAATCATTTTAATGGGCTTTCACACTTGGTTGAAAAAACAATAGCATCAATAGATTCGATTCAAGAAGATTTTAAGAATGAAATACAATGATGGAGTTTTCAAGCTTGTTTGAAAAAAATAAATGCTTCGAATCTATTGAAGCAATAACATTTTATAAGAGAATTACAAATAGTCATTGAAGCAAGGTAAACACTTCTCATAGCGATACTCAGGAACGATATATCAAAGATAGAAGTGTATTGTTTCTGAATGCTCATTAAAAAACTAAAATGTCTAAAGGATAACTACGAAACAAAACACCGCGCACAAAAAATGTGCGCACTGGAATTTTTTTTTAAAATTGATCTTTTATAAATGGCGGCAAAGAATGATGATATGGACATATTAGCATAATAAAAAAATTGTTTTCACGAAATATGAAAAAAAATGAAAGTGTATTACAATAAGAATAAATAGTTAGGTTTTTTTTCGAATTTTTTTCCGTTTGCGTATTTTTCTGGGAGTAAAAATATAACAAAACTTTTCACAGGCTCTGGAACCTATTATTCCTGTCCCTCGTTTTACACACTGGCGTATCTACTAATACAAGATTTAACTATGAACTTGGGCAGTTTCAGGATTGTTTTAAAGGGAGATAACTCGTGACGTCAAAACAAGTTAGTTAACTCGATTGATTAAAAAGCGCATAGGTGTGTAATACCTAGTTCAATCGGATATTTAAATTTAATTCTTTTTGTGTCTTATTTTTAGTGCAAAATGACACTCCCCCCCCCCCCCCCCCCCACCTACACTTATATCTTGATATATGGCGCGGCCAACATACTCCTATAGCTGAATTGGATTTAACTTACATCTGGTAATAAAACCCCCGTCCCTCATCACCACGAAAAAATGTCGCAAACAGAATTCGATTCTGCCATCAATCACGCATCAATCGAACAGCTATGCGATATTCTTTTTATGAAATCGAACCCCCAAACTCCGATATAAATCGATTGTCAAAGTAAAATAAATGCACGTTATCGAAACACGGGTTTCCAATCAAAAAGTAAACAAAGTGTCGTCTGGATCACACCAACACTGGCCAGATTTTTCCAGTGAATGGATCCAAACCTCTTGGCCAAATGGCTTATTCTTGTTCTACGGCGGGTCTTTGTTCCTACTTTCACTCGCATTCAACACAGGGTACTGCTTTTTTTTCTTTCTAGAAACTTCTGGAAATACAAACACTACTACTATAAAAGGGAAGGGGAAGAGGGGCTGGGGTATATAGAGAAGAGGAGGAGAGTGAAGTATCGGTTTTTCTATCGAACTAGAGAGAAATATATCGATACAAACTTTTTTTTTATTATGCTGATTTGGTATCGATTTTCAGTTCCGATGTATCGATATAAAGTTATGTCGATTTTTTTGTTATCGATTACTGTGCCTTTGTTATGCAATGCGATTCTTTGTTGTAGTTTAATTACACTTGAATGATTTTTGGTCAACCGCTGCCTTAAAACTGAGTCACGTAATATTTGCGTTTCGATACTTTATCGCTTTCACCGTCATTATTATTAATTTTGTGCTTAGAATAACCCTTGAAATAAAATAAAAGAATTAGATAAAGATAGAAAGTAGGCTAACCCTGACATACAAAATTTACATTTAGCAGAAGGTAGAAATTAAATATTCATTTTAGTTCACACAGTGGTTCTTTCATATCCTCCCCTCAGCGCTCCCCTCCCCCAAAACTCGTCTACCTACCCCAGATTCCCCCCCCCCCCCCCAAAAAAAAAAAACGAAATAGAATTTCTATAGAAAATATATACTTTTATTAGTATCTGTACCCCTGAAAAATTTAGTCCGCCCCCACCCCTTCCCGAAGGTTTCAAGTGCCCCCTCCCCCTTCCACGGAGAAAAAAGTCAGAAAGAAACACCGATTCCACCTAACAACATTCTAACAAGCGTCATGTACATTTATACATTCCATTATTGGGTACAGTTGTAAAAAAAAAAAAAAACAAGAGCCCTATAAAATAGAATCAAGGCAGATAACTATCACGGGTTGCATCAACTCAAGAGGCCCTATCCTTAGAATGTTCAGATTAAGAGCAGATTAATCTACAGGATTAATCATAATCTCCGGAGATCGCATAGATTTCAACCATTGTAATAATGTACACAAGGGGAGGCAACTATGTCATGTGACAACGATTTTAAAAAAATGACGTCGTCTTGATTTAATAGACAAGTGCTGTTAAATTTAGACTCGACTCGTGGTTCGAGTTTCGTGACGTCATCTCTCTTATCCTCTTGATGTAGTGCGCGCGGCGCTACACAACGTTACGCCCATTAATATATTCACCTTTGACCCCGTCGTCTTGGAATATGTCACATAACTGCTCTCTGTGATGAAGGTGGCTTATGAGAGGTTTTTTTTGCAATTCTTGGCTTGTATATCTTTATATATACATATATATATATATATATATATATATATATATATATATATATATATATATATATATATATATATATATATAATGTATGTGTGTGTTAGATATAGCTACATATAGGCTATATTTTCATGTTTGTATGGGCTTTAAAATATAAATTAAACTGTCATGCTTTTAAATAATAAGTAAATAAGTACATATAACAATACAAGAGCACATTAATTAGGCAAAAATAAGAAAATAAATGAAATAGATGTTCATTTAAGGAACAGACTTATTTTATCTATTATTATTTAGTTTATTAATGCTTTTAAAGCATTTTAATGTATTGATAGAATACCTTTCTTTACTTTTGTGTGGTGATGTTTGTGTAGAGAAAAACACTTCATTTTGCTTATTTTAAGCTAGTACCACTTGCCTTCGATTGTAGTACAATATTACATTTGTAGCATAGGAGTACAATAGTAAGGAGAAGTACACTAGTGGCACACAAGTACGTGTTGTGCTACTATTACTACAACAAGAGTAATCAAGTGTCATTGACAGTACCCAGTATCTGATGAATACACCAGGACAACTTGGAGATGGTAGACTGACGTTTAGACCAGCATTAGTCACTGGTGTGTTAAGTTAGCGTTTGTTTTGTCTGATCTGCGTGGATTCGAACCCACGACATAGATGATCTCAGCACACAATTGTCATCATTATGACAAAAAAACTGGTACATCTTTGTTTTCGATGTAACTAGCTCTCCAACTTGATCCTAACTCAGCGTTAAAAATCTAATCTTAATCTTTACTTACCCTATTGATCCGTGAAATTATCCGTTTGATTAGGAAAGAGTATACAGAATATACGTGTCCCACACAATAGACAGCAACATATACGTTTTCTTCTTCTAGTTATTCGCTTCCGAATAGCGTGAACACAAAAACCAAACAGAAGCTCTATACTCCACACATGACAACCGTCTGTATGTGTGAACCAGCCTTCACTAAAGCAAATACCTTGGTCCAGGTAGGGGGATTGTGTTTATGCGCAGTCTTGGTAGTTTTTATATTCTAGCTTACACGCATAAAATTTGACTACTTTTGTGAACTTTATCACTGATGAGTATCTTGCTATAGTGGAGAGAGTGTTGGTATAATTCAGTCGTTGATCAGAAATTTCAAAACAATCAGTTTTACAATTTGAAAAAGTAAAAAAAGGAAGATTTAACCATAACCCTAGCCTCTACAAAAATGACGTGTAAAAAGTTATCAATAACTATATAACAATATCTTCTACTTTCTACTCCCATTAATCTTTACTAAATCTATAACAACTTCCAACTACTCTGATCGTTTCTCTCTATAATAATAATAGCCATTGATCAACTGAAGTCTAATCTTATCTCTTGGTTCTAAAAGTCTAATTATCTACTTAATTAAAACCCATAATTAAATACTTGTCAAACCATAACCTTAACTATACTACTAACTACTATACTACCAACTACCCTTATCCGTGCTCTCTGCGCAAATAATAACCAATAATAAAGTGAAATCTAATCCCTATATCTTAACACTAAAACTTACCGTTTATTTAACAGATCACTTTTTATCCCATACGAAAAAGTGCCTTAATTGTAAACAATACTGTAATAAAATACTGGAAATGAATATACTAATAATAATAAATACACCGTTAACACTTTAACCACTGAAACAAACCCTCCTCACAGATTTCGTTACTCAAACGAGTTAAAAAACACAAACGCCAGACATCGAAACAAATCCGCTGTAGTCACACAGAAAATAGTTCCACAAATCCAGCGTTAAACGCTCATCTGTCTGTGCGATGAAGTTGAATTACATTCACGTGAAATACACACACACACACCACACACGCGCGCGAGCACCCCTCACAAACTGTAGGCCACATTACATCACTCACTGTAGGGCGACCCCCGTCAGAAATATGAACACAACACAAAAACACGTACCTGTTCCTCCCCTGCCACTTCCGCCGCTCGTCTCTTTCGCCGGCGGTACACCGCCCCACCCTCTCACCATTTCCAGAGCCCCACTCACCCCTCCAGTTCACGCTCCCCCCATCCTCCCCCTGTCCACCAATACCTCATCCTCCCTCCAATTCAACTCCCCCTAAACCAAGTTTTTTGCAACCCACACTCACAGTCGCCAGCACCTCACCCTCCCCTCCATATAACACTCCCCCCATCCTCCCCCTGTCACCAATACCTCATCCTCCCTCCAAATCAACCCCCCAAAAACCCAGTTTTTTGCAACCCACACTCATACAGTCGCTAGCACCCCACCCTCCCCTTCATATAACACCCCCCCCTATCCTTCCTCTGTCAGCAATGTCTCATCCTCCTCTGAAGTTAACCCCCCCCCCCACCAGTTTTTTGCAACCCCACCCTCCACCAATACACCAGCACCCCCTCCCCCAATGCCCGTTCTTCTTTATAATTTTGTTTAATCTAACTTCCCACCTATCCCATTTTCACCCCCCCCCCCCACCCCTACCTTAGATTTAAAGTTCGGGGGCAAAGTATTATACCATGTTCTCCACCCCCCCCCCCCCCCGCCGTTCCTTTCTGACGGTTGAGTGAGGTGTATGCGTGTACTACAGTAGCCTATAGTGTGCACTTATCTTATTCAAACAGATTTCGTCTTTATTTATTTGGTTTCTTCTACAATTCTTTTTTTTTCTTTGTACATAAGGTTGTTCAACAATTCTTTTGTCAGAAGCGTATAATGCGGAATATTTCGATGACAGCATAATTTCTAAATATAGTTTATAGTCAAAAAAATTACGCACAGAAAGTGGGGTCTCATGAAATGACGTTATGCATTCATTGAGGGAGGGGGGGGGGGGGGGGGTGATAAGATCTTGACATAGGTTAGGATTTATATTTTAGGGGAGGGTTCAAAGAACCCGTTTTTTGAAGACATTTAGTATTTTATATTATTTAAACACTTTCAATCATGTTGTGTATTGTTGGATATATTGTTACTGTGGGAGGATGGGGGGTAGGACTGGAGTTCGATGACGTCATTTGGTGAAGTTACTGGTATGAAATGAAATCAGTATGGACCAAGAAAAAAGTTATTTTTAAAAATGAAAGTTAACAGTCAGTAGCGTAGCGAGGGGGATGGAACATATGTCCCCGGGCGCCGAGGGGGGGTGCAAATCGAAAGTTTTAGGGGGGGTGAATCTTGAGAGGGGGGGTGCAAATGGAAAAGTTTGTCCCCCGGGCGCCGGAAGGGTCGCTACGCCTCCGTTAACAGTAGAAACAAGGAAATCTTGATTCCTGAATTCAGTACCAAAAAATTTCGATTTGTCCTGCTTAAGTAATTTACTTTAATCTAACTTCTGTCTGCGATTGTTAAAGACGTGTAACTTGGGTGTGGATTGTTTCCCCTGTGTGGGAGTTACGGCGCTTGTGTCGGAGTTATTTTTTTTTCCTTTCGCGTCATCAAGAAATAACTGACAATGATTTACAAGTCTTCACCGCTGACAGTGAACTTAAGGGTGGGAGGTAGGAACAGTATATTAGTCTAGCCTAGCGGGATCAGTGTTTCTTTCAGTTTTTTCTCCGGGGTCAGGGGGGGGGGGGCACTTGATATTTTCCGTGGGGGGGGGGGGGGGTGGAGGCGGACACTGGTAAAAGTATATATTTTCTATATTAATTCCATTTCGTTCGTGGGGGGGGGGCATAGACTTTCTTTGTGTAGGGGGTGGGGGGGGGGTGATCTGCCTGGAAGAAACTCTGAGCGGGATATGGGACGCGTGGCCTAGCGGTAGAGCGTTAAACTGCTAACCCGAAAGAATCAAGCTCGAATCCGAATTCAAGTCAGTAGAACAACCCTGATGGGTACCAACATCATGATAAGGAAATAGGCGGCTGGGCATAGTATCTGTAGCAGATGAACTCTACTTCGCCTGCCAAATGTGTCTAGCTGTATTCTTGATTACACACAGATAATGGTCTTGTAATCTATGTTACTATTTTGATTTAGCTTTCTCTGGTATGCTTTGTTTAGTTTAGTTTATTTGATTAAAGAAAGACTTATCTGAAGACAGAGGCGTAGCGACGTTTCCCGCGCCCGGGGACAAACTGTCAATTTGGCGCCCCCCCTCGGGCGCAAGTTTTCAATTTGTACCCCCCCCCCCCCCCCCTCAAACTTTCGATTTGCACCCCTCCCCCCCCAAACTATTTATTATGCAAAAATGCAGCTAAAATGACATTTTAATTTGTTTTTACAACCCATTTTGGCGC
>NW_026732336.1:10000-127500 GCF_028476545.2 Physella acuta
CCCTAACCCTAACCCTAACCCTAACCCTAACCCTAACCCTAACCCTAACCCTAACCCTAACCCTAACCCTAACCCTAACCCTAACCCTAACCCTAACCCTAACCCTAACCCTAACCCTAACCCTAACCCTAACCCTAACCCTAACCCTAACCCTAACCCTAACCCTAACCCTAACCCTAACCCTAACCCTAACCCTAACCCTAACCCTAACCCTAACCCTAACCCTAACCCTAACCCTAACCCTAACCCTAACCCTAACCCTAACCCTAACCCTAACCCTAACCCTAACCCTAACCCTAACCCTAACCCTAACCCTAACCCTAACCCTAACCCTAACCCTAACCCTAACCCTAACCCTAACCCTAACCCTAACCCTAACCCTAACCCTAACCCTAACCCTAACCCTAACCCTAACCCTAACCCTAACCCTAACCCTAACCCTAACCCTAACCCTAACCCTAACCCTAACCCTAACCCTAACCCTAACCCTAACCCTAACCCTAACCCTAACCCTAACCCTAACCCTAACCCTAACCCTAACCCTAACCCTAACCCTAACCCTAACCCTAACCCTAACCCTAACCCTAACCCTAACCCTAACCCTAACCCTAACCCTAACCCTAACCCTAACCCTAAACCCTAACCCTAACCCTAACCCTAACCCTAACCCTAACCCTAAACCTAACCCTAACCGTAAACCTAAACCTAAACCTAACCCTAAACCTAAACCTAAACCTAACCCTAAACCTAAACCTAAACCTAAGCGTAAGCCTAAATTCTAACCCTAACCTCTAACCCCTAACTTCTAATCCCTTACCCTTTGAGCCCGCCAGGCCGGTAAACCGGCTTCAACATTAGGCATATAATTCCGAAAAGCCGGTTTTCCGGCCCGACGATCTAGCGTCATATTCCTAGTGCCCGGAATTAAGTATAATTAGAATGACTAAAACTGCGCATATGTCTTTTTAGTGCGGGATTATGATTCTGAAAATAAATTTTAGGAAAAGTGAAAGTGTTTACATTTCTTAGCAATGCCGCCGAATCGAAAAGCTGAGACACAGCCTTGACTTCAACACATAAAGTTCGTGCAAAAGATGAAACAAAAGACCGAAATATCAACAAAAGAAGTAGAATTAGTAGAATGACTGCATCTCAGGCAATACAACTACTTACTGATTCTGATGAAGATGATACTATTCCTAGTCTATATTGTGATGATAGTGACATTGAATTTGAGACTGAACACTGAACACAGTGACATTGAAATTGACAGTGACAATGAAACTTTTTAAGTTCGTTCTGATGCACGTGGTGCCAAGGACAAAGACTTGCCGAAACGGAAAAAAAACTGTTTACTTGTGCAAAACATGCGAAGTTTTTCTTTGCATCGGGTCCGGCAGTGATAACTGTTTTGAGTTATCACACAAAAGTGGACTTCTGGCGATGAACTAGTGTGGCCAGGTATCAATAATAACAAAACAATTACTACCTAAATGTAAATTGGTTTCTTCTATGTTCTATCAAAACAATAATTATGTGCTCGTTTTATTTACATTGTTCTGTTCATACATTGTAAAAAAAATAAAGAATTTCAGAATTTTGCTGAGTTGTTGTTTGATCTTGAGTCTGGATACCAAATTTGGCTTGATTATCTCAAACGGTTCAAAAGTTATAGGCAAAGTTAGAAGCAGATAAGTGAAAATTGGTTTGGCCCTGGGAGCTCAGGAAATGGGAGAAATTAGGCCAGGGAGGCCCGGGCTCAAAGGGCTAACCTCTAATCCCTAACCTCTAACTCTAACTTCTAATCCCTAAGCTTTAATAGCAACCTCTAAACCTAAATCCTAACATTAACCATTAGTAAAACAAAATGTCTTATTTTATTTTATTCTGGCAAGCATTGACAATTTTTAAAAAATCAGATACAAGAATCTTTACATTTACAACAAAAATTCAAAATCGCATTAGTATTCTATGTAGGGAGCTTAGGGCTAGTCTAGGGCTAAACATTCTGTACCACAAAAAAGAAACTTTCCATGTTTGGCCTTCCCTTCCACAACAATTTTGTTTTCAAATAAGTTTTGCTTTGAAAATACCCCACACATTTTGTTTTGTATAATTGTTTTAGAATCATAATTGACTTGATACTTTTTATTTGTTGAATTATTTTGTTTCTCTCCCTTAATTTTGGAGATGCTTCCAACATAACTCTTATCTTTTACAATAAGATTTCAAAATATCGTTTATTTATTTAACCCTACTGTGTGTATCCCCTCAATAAATCATGGCTTCTATCTGATCCTCAACTACGCATCGTGTGCGCGCGCATGCCCAGTGCTCACCATCCCTGTCGTTACACAGATGACACATCAATAAAACGATGGCAGACTACCGGTCACAGCTGCAGGTAAATCAAGGTGTGCTGTAATCTGTCGTCTCTACGGGTTCCCAGGATTCTGGAAGCTACAAATACCCGACATTTTTAAAGACATCAAATAACAAGACAAAGGAATATTTGAAATTTGATTTTGGTAAGTTAAAGCTTAACTTTCCATTCTTGTAACTCAGTTGTCCTTATTTCGTGAGTTTGCAATTTGAAAAATGTATACTCATAATATCAAGCTAATGCAAATTATTTCCGTAACAGAAAATTGTCGAAATATCTTTAGTTTTTGCGTTCCAGTCGTATACCTACGTCTATCAAACTGCAGCAATTGTACATAAAGAACCAAAACATCGCTCCAAACCGTTAGCGAAAACTAAAACATTACATGTGACTGGCTTACAATCCAACAAGCATAAGCATTCATTCATCAAACCCTAACCCTAACCCTAACATAAGCATTCATTCATCTAACCCTAACCCTAACCCTAACATAAGCATATATTCATCAAACCTTAACCCTAAAATAAGCATTCATTCATCAAACCCTTACCCTAACCCTAACATAAGCATTCATTCATCACACCCTAATCCTAACATAAGCATTCATTCATCAAACCCTAACCCTAACATAAGCATTCATTCATCAAACCCTAACCCTAAAATAAGCATTCATTCATCAAACCCTTACCCTAACCCTAACATAAGCATTCATTCATCAAACTGAACTTGTATTTGCTAAATGTATTTTAAACACAGTTTTACTGGTTAGTTCATTAACACAGTCATGATTAACACGAAAATAAGTATTAAGATCCTCAAATATGACTAACCCTAACCCTAACCCTAAGATCCTCAAATATGACTAACCCTAACCCTAACCCTAACCCTAAGATCCTCAAATATGGCTAACCCTAACCCTAAGATCCTCAAATATGACTAACCCTAACCCTAACCCTAAGATTCTCAAATATGGCTAACCCTAACCCTAACCCTAAGATCCTCAAATATGACTAACCCTAACCCTAACCCCTAAGATCCTCAAATATGGCTAACCCTAACCCTAACCCTAAGATCCTCAAATATGACTAACCCTAACCCTAACCCTAAGATCCTCAAATATGACTAACCCTAACCATAAGATCCTCAAATATGACTAACCCTAACCCTAACCCTAACCCTAACCCTAAGATCCTCAAATATGACTAAACCTAACCCTAACCATAAGATCCTCAAATATGACTAACCCTAACCCTAACCCTAACCCTAAGATCCTCAAATATGACTAACCCTAACCCTAACCCTAACCCAACAATGAGAACCGACAAACCCAAAAAGCTAGTAAGGGTTGCGTCTAGCTGGTGACCCAGATTGCAACATTATCCAGGTCTCCAACCATCGACGTGTGCCCTCCCCTTTCACTGGTGGAGGCCGCTCAAGCGTAACGCCAATCGTGGCTAGATGAAAGATACCGACCGAGCCAACCAACTGACACTCAGCTATTCGGAATCGATTTTTGGTGTCTGGAATTTAAGCTGATCGATATGGGTTTGTATCGATACCTACAACCAAGCACAACCCCGACAAATAAATAAGTAATCGAACTTTAAACTAGTTATCAATACCTCCGCCGGTAAGATATGTCGTGTTACCACAAAACATCTTTATAGTATGGTTAAGGTTAGGGTTAGGGTTAGGGTTAGGGTTAAGGTTAGGGTTATGGGCAAATTACTTTTTAAAAGAATTTTTTAAATAAATTAATATAAAACACAAAAGCTAAAACTTTAAAGCTAAAATCTTTTTAAAGACTTTCAATAGTAATTTTTAAACTCATAACTTTAGACCATGAGCACTATAATAATCTAACACTTAAATCCATCGAAGTATCCACGACATACATGTTACAAACATTTTACAATCAATCAAACATACAGAATTGATCTTTATTTATATATATATATATATATATATATATATATATATATATATATATATATATATATATATATATATATATATATATATATATATGCGTAACAGTTCAGAAGTGTGTATGACTTTTGTTTTTTAAACCTTTTCTCGACGCAAATTGTATATGCTGTATCCTTTTTAAAAACAAATATAGTGTTATAATTTCTTTAGGCCAGGTGTTCTATGTTCTATCTTTGGAACAATCGTTGTTATTTTTTTTTTTTTTACATAGATGGATTATAAGACGTCATGTTGTGTATTAATATCATAATTTACCTGAATTATTACTTTGTAGTTGAACTAGTTATCTCCCCTACTACTCCATTTAGTTTTTGCTCAGTTATTTCTCTTGTCAAACTCAGTCGTCGCCCCCCTTTTCTTTGTGTCGTCTTGACACTACAGGCGTGCTAGCGTTCGTTGACGCTCGATACACACGGCATACCAGGGGTTGACACGGTGCTACACACGGCAGCGGGTTGACACGGTGCTACACACGGCAGCGGGTTGACCTGCACGTAAGTTGTGTTTTTTTTTCTTGCTTTAAATTTGAATTGTTTTGTCTTGGATTAAAGGTGAAGTGTGTTTTGTTACTTCACTCAGAATTTTGGTGTGTTGTCTTAACTGGTGTTAGATTTTTTGGTGTGTAAGATTTTTTGGTGTGTTCTCTTAACTATTGTGGTAGATTTTGTGGTGTGTTAGATTTTTGGTGTGTTCTCTTAACTATTGTGTTATATTTTTTGGTGTGTAAGATTTTTTGGTGTGTTGTAATATACTGGTGTGATATATTTTTTGGTGTGTAGTAATATACTGGTGTGTTATATTTTTTGGTGTGTTTTCTTAACTGTTGTGTTGGATTTTTTGGTGTGTAGTATATACTGGTGTGTTATATTTTTTGGTGTGTAGTAATATACTGGTGTGTTATATTTTTTGGTGTGTTTTCTTAACTGTTGTGTTGGATTTTTTGGTGTGTAGTATATACTGGTGTTCCAGCCCTAACCCACATTGAAACCAGTTTAACTGTTCAGTTACCCGTTGAATGGTGCAGTAGAGTTGACCTTACCTGACCTCAGGTCCATTGAATGGTGCAGTAGAGTTGACCTTATCTGACCTCAGGTCCACCTATGCACAGCCTCCTGTACTTCCCATCAATACCATCGGTTACTCCAATGTAACAATTTCACTACCAATGTAACAATTTCACTACCAATGTAACAATTTCACTACCCTTGTAACAATCTCACTACCCTTGTAACAATTTCACTACCAATGTAACAGTTTCACTACCCTTGTAACAATCTCACTACCAATGTAACAGTTTCACTACCCTTGTAACAATCTCACTACCAATGTAACAATTTCACTACCCTTGTAACAATCTCACTACCCATGTAACAGTTTCACTACCAGTGGGGCAATTTCACTACCAATGTAACAATTTCACTACCAGTGTAACAATTTCACTACCCTTGTAACAATCTCACTACCCTTGTAACAATTTCACTACCAGTGTAACAATTTCACTACCAATGTAACAATCTCACTACCCTTGTAACAATTTCACTACCAGTGTAACAATTTCACTACCAATGTAACAATTTCACTACCAATGTAACAATTTCACTACCAGTGTAACAATTTCACTACCCTTGTAACAATCTCACTACCCTTGTAACAATTTTACTACCAATGTAACAATCTCACTACCCTTGTAACAATTTCACTACCAATGTAACAATTTCACTACCAATGTAACAATCTCACTACCAGTGTAACAATTTCACTACCAATGTAACAATTTCACTACCCTTGTAACAATTTTACTACCCTTGTAACAATTTCACTACCAATGTAACAGTTTCACTACCAATGTAACAATTTCACTACCCTTGTAACAGTTTCACTACCAGTGTAACAATTTCACTACCCTTGTAACAATTTCACTACCCTTGTAACAATTTCACTACCCTTGTAACAATTTCACTACCAATGTAACAGTTTCACTACCAGTGTAACAATTTCACTACCAATGTAACAATTTCACTACCAATGTAACAATTTCACTACCAATGTAACAATTTCACTACCCTTGTAACAATTTCACTACCAGTGTAACAATTTCACTACCAATGTAACAATTTCACTACCAATGTAACAATTTCACTACCAATGTAACAATTTCACTACCCTTGTAACAATTTCACTACCAATGTAACAATTTTACTACCCTTGTAACAATTTCACTACCAGTGTAACAATTTCACTACCAATGTAACAATTTCACTACCCTTGTAACAATTTCACTACCCTTGTAACAATTTCACTACCCTTGTAACAATTTCACTGCCAATGTAACAATTTCACTACCAATGTAACAATTTCACTACCCTTGTAACAATTTCACTACCCATGTAACAATCTGACTATACTTGTAATAAAGAAAGCACAGACAGGTAATTAGACACACAGACGGACACATGTGTGATTAAAAAAATGTAAAGCCTAGCTCGAGCCTAAAGTTAACCCTTTGACTCCCCCCCCCCCCCCAATCCTAAGCCTATTCTACCAGTGGTATAAGACTAATTCAAGATAAGCATGAATTTCTCAGGCAAGTCTGTTTGCCAGTAGAGACCTAATTTATCACACCTTTGGCTGTGAAGTTTGGCTGTGTCTGACATGTTTGAAGTTGATCTTTTCTATTTTGTTTACAGGCTGCACTAGATACAGTTTTTATGACAAATTAAATATAGGTGGTTTTGGATTAGTTTGTACCAAATGAATATTGTACCAAATGAATATTTGTACCAAATGAATTCTTGTACCAAATAAATCTTGTACCAAATGAATATTGTACCAAATGAATATTGTACCAAATGAATATTTGTACCATATGAATGCTTGTTATGATCCAGCCCTAACCCTGGTGTATGTAATCTAACCCTAACTATATGTATGACCTCACCATAAGCATAATGTATCTATTATCTAACCTTAACTGATCTGATCTACATATGTCTGATCTACATATGTCTGATATGTCTGAGCTTATATGTTATAGAACTCTCAAACAACTAACCCTAACCACTAACCCTAACCCTAACCCGAATTACTAACACAACAACTAAACCCATTATTTAGATGATTTTTATTATTTTCCACAGAACCGTTAACACTCAGGATTAAAGTATGACCAATTGAACGAAAGGAACACTGAGTCCACAATCCTAACTTGATGAAAAACATCGCTAATTGTGTTGGGCACCAAATTTCTCTCAATCAAATCTTAGTGGAGCAAGCTCTTGAGTCCAGTGGTCAGATTGGTGTCAATCAAATGATGCTGCTACATAATGTAACCTAAACCCTAACCCTAACAGCTTAAACTCTGAGTGACGTCATTGCCTCCCTCTCCTATGGATGACGTGTGTTTAGTACCTGAGATATGCTGGATGTCATGGGGAACGGATTGTGGATAACTCTTGGACCCGCCCATCATTTCCTGGTCCTTATTTTGGTTATGTTGGTTCCATGCGAGTGTACAACAGGCAAGTACACCATTTTGACTAGTCTTATTTAGGTTTTGTTGGTTAAGTGTACAACAGGCAAGTACATCATTTTGACTAGTCTTATTTAGGTTTTGTTGGTTAAGTGTACAACAGGCAAGTACATCATTTTGACTAGTCTTATTTAGGTTTTGTTGGTTAAGTGTACAACAGGCAAGTACATCATTTTGACTAGTCTTATTTAGGTTTTGTTGGTTAAGTGTACAACAGGCAAGTACATCATTTTGACTAGTCTTATTTAGGTTTTGTTGGTTAAGTGTACAACAGGCAAGTACATCATTTTGACTAGTCTTATTTAGGTTTTGTTGGTTAAGTGTACAACAGGCAAGTACATCATTTTGACTAGTCTTATTTAGGTTTTGTTGGTTAAGTGTACAACAGGCAAGTACATCATTTTGACTAGTCTTATTTAGGTTTTGTTGGTTAAGTGTACAACAGGCAAGTACATCATTTTGACTAGTCTTATTTAGGTTTTGTTGGTTAAGTGTACAACAGGCAAGTACATCATTTTGACTAGTCTTATTTAGGTTTTGTTGGTTAAGTGTACAACAGGCAAGTACATCATTTTGACTAGTCTTATTTAGGTTTTGTTGGTTAAGTGTACAACAGGCAAGTACATCATTTTGACTAGTCTTATTTAGGTTTTGTTGGTTAAGTGTACAACAGGCAAGTACATCATTTTGACTAGTCTTATTTAGGTTTTATTGGTTAAGTGTACAACAGGCAAGTACATCATTTTGACTAGTCTTATTTAGGTTTTGTTGGTTAAGTGTACAACAGGCAAGTACACCATTTTGACTAATCTTATTTAGGTTTTGTTGGTTCCATGCTAGTGTACAACAGGCAAGTACACCATTTTGACTAGTCTTATTTAGGCTTTGTTGGTTAAGTGTACAACAGGCAAGTACACCATTTTGACTAGTCTTATTTAGGTTTTGTTGGTTAAGTGTACAACAGGCAAGTACACCATTTTGACTAGTCTTATTTAGGTTTTGTTGGTTCCATGCTAGTGTACAACAGGCAAGTACACCATTTTGACTAATCTTATTTAGGTTTTGTTGGTTAAGTGTACAACAGGCAAGTACACCATTTTGACTAATCTTATTTAGGTTTTGTTGGTTCCATGCTAGTGTACAACAGGCAAGTACACCATTTTGACTAATCTTATTTAGGTTTTGTTGGTTAAGTGTACAACAGGCAAGTACACCATTTTGACTAATCTTATTTAGGTTTTGTTGGTTCCATGCTAGTGTACAACAGGCAAGTACACCATTTTGACTAGTCTTATTTAGGTTTTGTTGGTTAAGTGTACAACAGGCAAGTACACCATTTTGACTAGTCTTATTTAGGTTTTGTTGGTTCCATGCTAGTGTACAACAGGCAAGTACACCATTTTGACTAGTCTTATTTAGGTTTTGCAGCTCCAAAACACGATACACAAATTACTTTAAACAACACCAGATGTACAAATACTAAAATGTAGCCAGACTTTTAAATTGTTTATTTAAATTAATCTTAATTAACCCTAACCCTAACCCTTAAGCTTATTTTGTTGTAGCTAGAATTTTTAAAATTTTACTTAAATCAACTTTCGAAAAGGTGCTCGTATCATAAAAAAGAGCGTTATCACCTTTTTTTGTACCACTAAATACAAGTAGCATTCTATATCAAAAGATTCTACACATTTTGCATTGTATATGCGACCAGAGGCGTAGCGACCTTTCCCGGCGCCCGGGGACAAACTTTTCGTTTCGCACCCCCCCCCCCCCTCAAGATTTCGATTTGCACCCCCCCCCCCCTCAAGCTTTCAATTTATTTTTCCAACCCATTTTGGCGCCCCCTGAGGTCGGCGCAATGGGACATATGTCCCCCCCCCCCCCATCCCCTTCGCTACGCTACTGTATGCGACCTGGCCATCAAGCAGATTTAGCATTTGTGTGCTATCCCAGGCCTCCATAAAAAAGCCACCTGAAGATCTTCATCAAGTCATAGTAAAATGTTATTTACGGAGGCTCAAGCGGTTTGGGTTTTTAAATATTCATGGATATCGATACATGAAACAATCAATGGATATCGATACATGAAACAATCAATGGATATCGATACATGAAACAATCAATGGATATCGATACATGAAACAATCAATGGATATCGATACATGAAACAATCAATGGATATCGATACATCAAACAATCAATGGATATCGATACATGAAACAATCAATCAACCTTTTATATTCTTTAATATCTCACAAGTTTGTGAGCAGTACATGATAATTTAGCGGACTTATTGGTAGGGCTAGAGGACAGCACTATCACTGAACATTATTTTATGGTTCATACATGTTATAAAACAGGCATGTGTTAACCCTATACCTTCAGATGTCTTAAGGGGTCGTCCATAAATAAAGTCACATTCGTAGGGGGCGGGGGGGGGGTCCATAATTTTGTGACGGTGTGTGATGAGCTGTAGGGGGCGGGGGGGGGGGTGTTCAGATTAAATAAATTGTAATAGGAATTGATTAAAATGCTCTATGTTGATAGAGTTCAGACAATGTGGAAAAATATTTTAAGAATAATTCATTTGCAATTTTGAGGGGGGGGGGGGTTGTAGATTGAGGTGTGACGTCATTTTAGGGTGGGGGGGGGGGGAGTCTGGCTTTTGTGACGATATGTGACGAGGGGGGGGGGAGGTAAAATTAGTCAAGAAAGCGTGACATCATTTATGGATGACCCCTAACTCTATACCTACCGATGTCTTAACTCTATACCTACATATGCCATATCTTTCACTTCACAGAATCGATGTTTCGTATAACACCCCCACCTTACTACGTGGTTTTTTCTGGTGACCTTGACTTTAGTTACACCATTCCAGGAAACGTGTCCTTGCCGCATGCCTTCATCAGACTAGAATACCAAGGAAAGGTGGGTTAAGGCTTGAAGTACACTTGGGTTAGCGTCAACTAGCTAGCTCAAACCAGTTTTATTTATTAATAAACCAAGTTAACTAAAATATGTGGTGACATGACACAAGTGACACCTGATGTGTGGTGACATGACACAAGTAACACCTGATGTGTGGTGACATGACACAAGTGACACCTGATGTGTGGTGACATGACACAAGTGACACCTGATGTGTGGTGACATGACACAAGTGACACATGACGTGTGGTGACATGACACAAGTGACACCTGGTAGCCAGCAATTTAATACTGACATCATTTGGTGTGTGTGTGTGTGGGGGGGGGGTAATTAAATTCACATCATTTGGTGGTGAGTAATTAAAAACTCACATGATGCTATTAAAGCAGTTTCGAATAAATGGATCGCCTCGTATTGTTCGTTAATAAGGTAACTAGAACCTAACCCGGTAAGGGATGAATTTGAATTGTCTGCTTCATATATCACATGAAACTATCTGTTATTATCTCTGCAGATATCAGATGAAATTATCTGTTATTATCTCTACAGATATCAGATGAAATTATCTGTTATTATCTCTACAGATATCAGATGAAAGTATCTGTTATTATCTTTACAGATATCAGATGAAATTATCTGTTATTATCTTTACAGATATCAGATGAAATTATCTGTTATTATCTCTACAGATATCAGATGAAATTATCTGCTATTATCTCTGCAGATATCAGATGAAAGTATCTGTCATTATCTCTGCAGATATCAAATGAAATAATCTGTTATTATCTCTACAGATATCAGATGAAATTATCTGCTATTATCTCTGCAGATATCAGATGAAAGTATCTGTTATTATCTCTGCAGATATCAGATGAAATTACCTGTTATTATCTCTACAGATATCAGATGAAATTATCAGCTATTATCTCTACCGCTATCAGATGAAATTACCTGTTATTATCTCTACAGATATCAGATAAAATTATCGATTATTATCTCTACAGATATCAGATGAAAGTATCTGTTATTATCTCTGCAGATATCAGATGAAAGTATCTGTTATTATCTCTACAGATATCAGATGAAAGTATCTGTTATTATCTCTGCAGATATCAGAGGAAATTACCTGTTATTATCTCTACAGATATCAGATAAAATTATCGATTATTATCTCTACAGATATCAGATGAAAGTATCTGTTATTATCTCTGCAGATATCAGATGATCCTTTGATCATCACCACACTAGGCCTGAGACTGGGCAAGAAATCAGAGACTCTAAAAGTCGCCTGTGGCGTCATTGAATTCGCCGGCAACTACACGCTAAAGATGTACACACGAGTTCGTGGCGAAGTCCTTGTTTCAGCTAATCTGGAGGTCAGATGGCCGGAGGTCGCCATGTCCCTACCTGATGCACACGAAGCCCAGACCCTGGGTGTGGAGCTGAGGATCATCTCAAAGGCGAATTGCACGTCACTGCTACAGAGGAACCACTGGCTCCTGCAGCTTTACTTTCAGCGTAACGACATAGGCGGATCTCTGTTGGTTCTATCAGAGGCAGAACTGGTCTCTACCTCCAACTTTACAGATGTAAACAAACTCTACTCCACCTCCGTCTTCGGATGTCACTTATTCGATCTAGACGGATCTTATCAAGCGGTCCTGGTGTCATCTCAAGTTGGGAGCCCTGTCATAGCTGTCAGCAACGTCATGGTGGTCAGCTGGAGCATGGCCTACATGCTGACCAGCACGTCACAGAGTGTCTTCCCTTGTGAGAACTCTGTCCACCTTCTCTATACACATCCTCCCTGCTCGGGCACCGATAAAATACGACTCTATCGCTTCAAGCAGATTCTTGATAGCAGTATCGCCTCCCCTTTAGAGAGAATTTACATCACGGAGTTGCCTGCCCAGCCGGATCTGGTGAGAATGTCGTTTGATTGTCGCCTCTTCAACCAGTCCTCCACTGGCTTTTGTTTTATCTACGTCAGTGTCACAAGGCACAAGGTTGTTACAGAACAAAAACAGCTCTGTCTCCCTGCCTTCAAACACTCAGGTACGTTTTTACCTGTTACAGGACGTTTTTACCTGGTACAGGACGTTTTTACCTGTTACAGGACGTTTTTACCTGGTACAGGACGTTTTTACCTGTTACAGGACGTTTTTACTTGGTACAGGACTACATAGTTCAGGACAAATTAGTTCAGGACAAATTAGTTCAGGACTAATTAGTTCAGGGCTAAATAGTTCAGGACTAAATAGTTCAGGACTAAATAGTTCACAACAAATTAGTTCAGGACTAAATAGTTCAGTACAAATTAGTTCAGGACTAGTTAGTTCAGAACAAATTAGTTCAGGACTAAATAGTTCAGGACTAAATAGTTCAGGACTAAATAGTTCACAACAAATTAGTTCAGGACTAAATAGTTCAGTACAAATTAGTTCAGGACTAGTTAGTTCAGAACAAATTAGTTCAGGACTAAATAGTTCAGGACTAAATAGTTCAGGACTAGTTAGTTGAGAACAAATTAGTTCAGGACTAGTTAGTTCAGGACTAAATAGTTCAGTACAAATTAGTTCAGGACTAATTAGTTCACGAAAAATTAGTTCACGAAAAATTAGTTCAGGACTAGTTAGTTCAGGACTAGTTAGTTCAGGACTAAATAGTTCAGTACAAATTAGTTCAGGACTAATTAGTTCACGACAAATTAGTTCAGTACAAATTAGTTCAGGACTAATTACTTCACGACAAATTAGTTCAGGACAAAATATTTTAGTACAAATTATTTTTAGGACAAATTATTTCAGGACACATTAGTTCAGGACTAATTAGTTCAGGATTAATTAGTTCATGACAAATTAGTTCAAGACGAATTAGTTCAGGACAAAATATTTTAGGACAAATTAGTTCAGGACAAATTAGTTCAGGGCTAATTAGTTAATGGCTAATTAGTTCAGGATAAATTAGTTCAAGACTAAATAGTTCAGGACTAGATATTTTAGGACAAAATAGTTCAGGACTAGATATTTTAGGACAAAATAGTTCAGGACAAGTTAGTTCAGGACAAATTAGTTCAGGATAAATTAGTTCAAGACAAAATATTTTAGGACTAAATAGTTCAGGACTAGATATTTTAGGACAAAATAGTTTTGGACAAGTTAGTTCAGGACAAATAAGTTCAGGACAAATATTTGTTCGATGCCTGGTCGCCAACTTTCACATATGGCCGATTTAATAACTAAGATGCACAGAGCTTAAGTACCGGATAATTTTTTGGTGTTGTAAATTCGCCTGTTTTCCACATAATTACAATGTTTATATCAGAAGAAGTGTTCTCTCGTTTTGACACCCTTTTTTCCTTATCTCTGGGGTTAGGGACCCTGGGGTTAGGGTTAGGGACCCTGGGGACCGGTCTACGATCGTATAACATATCAGGGAATGTTATCGAGAAGAAATTGTTTTCGATTTATAGATTATATAAGGTGCTGGTCAACCAAGGTGACTTTATAGCCATATACGAGGGCATAGAGTCTGACCGATAGTTTTCCTTGTATTCTATTCGCCCGACGCGAGAGCCTGTCCATTGAGGAGTTTCTCTCATTCGGGCAAGTGTACTTTCTAGAATTAGTCGTAGCCCCCACAAATATAACCATTACCATAACCCATCAATGTCTAATCCTTTTAAAATGTTCTTTTCACACGCTAATCCCATGGATTAATTACTGGTGAGATACTATGATTATTATTGGCTTATTTATTGTATGCTTTAAAAAAATATTCTTTGTGTATTTGTTGTAGATCACTTATCAGTTGATACAATTTTCATTTTATTGTTTTGCTTTGCTTGAATGTTGTAGTATTATTTTCAAAACCATTTTTTATGTTATACGTTTTGTAACCCTTTTACTATAATTTGTTTCGTAATTAAAGCTAAATTTTGAGACTAAATTAATAGCTATGTCGAATTACACGTATAATTCAATACAATATAAGCCTCTTTTTTAAAAAAAAAGTACATTTTGTGTCGGAAAAAAGCTATTTTAGAAATAACCAATTTTATGCGTTTCCTTTTTACTTTATTGAAGACAGTATAATGAAATATGGCTATTAAGTAGGTCACCAACCAGTTCTACGGCTCAATAAACACTGCATGAGCCATAGAACTGGTTGGTGACCTACTTACCAGCCCTATTATTGCCAGGTTGCAAAAAAAAGCACAAAATTTCGCAAGTTTTACCGTTTGACACCTTCCTACTTTCTCAGTACGGAATGTAGAGGAAGTAGTGTAATCGTGTAAAACACTGACATTTTGACAAATCTTGACGGTTTACACTGACGTAAATTGAAACATTGAAATCTTGTCACAAATCTTTATATTTATTTAAATAGGGATGCATTAATATACATTTGTTTCAATACTTTAAAATATTTAATACAACAGAATGCATTGGTTAAAAACAGTTGCGTGCTAAATGAACACGAAATTTTCGTATAATAACGCGAAAAAAAGTACTTTAGATAGGAAACTTTTATTGATTCATAAAAAAAAATAATTAAACATTCAGTTTAAGAAAAATTTATGTCAGATCAAATTATCTTTGAGTCTTGACCCACGTGACAAGATTAAGAGAAATTGGTCGTTTAGAAGTGGTCGACATTTTGCTCGCCAGTTTATCCAGAGGTAGTAAGTTAAATAAAAGCTTGTACAATATATATATATATATATATATATATATATATATATATATATATATATATATATATATATATATATATATATATATATATATACTAGCTGAATACCCGTGCTCCGCCACGGTACATCTTTTTAAAATGTACCAACTTGGGAACAGAACAAAACTAAACACAACACATACACAAAAGAAAACACAAACACAACACAACTTCAAAAGAAATCATAACCACAATGCAAACGCAAACGAAAACACAAATGCAACACACAGACAAAAAAGAAAAAAGAAACGCAAATAAAAACTCAAACACAAAACAAAACAAAAATGCAAATAAAAACACAAATGAAAACACCAACACAATGCACACACAAACGCAAAAAAACACAACACTCATAACATAAACACAACTTAAATGCAAACATAAACGCATAGTGCTCACAATTTAGCCCGTGGCGCCAAATCGCACCCTGTCAAAGCGCCGGCGGACGCGCCTGATTCAGTGAATGACTATAAAAAACCCAGCTTGTCCGCAAACGGAAAGTTAGATTAATAATTAGTAAACAGTATGTTCAGTGTATAAAATAAATAAAAGGCAGTATTTAAAATATCCGTGTTTTACGTACAATATTGCACTTTATCTGTTCATGCTTTTTTTTCAGTACTTTAAATTTTAAAAATTTACAATAGAGTTTCATGACTAAAACCATTGCGCACCGAATGAACGTGATGACACGTCTATAACAGTTCGGAATAATTGATTAAAAATTATAATTAGTAAACAGGACGTTTAGTGAATACAATAAATAAAAGACAGCCTTTTATCAATCCATGCTAATTATAATATTCCAACAATAATGTCCTCTTACAATAATGTCCTCTGCAGATTTGTATTAACATTTTGCTAATTATATTATTGCAACAATAATTCCTTCTAGGAGGTCCGTAGATTTTGGAATCACAGTTTTTAAAATAAGTTTGAGTTGAATTTATTTTTAAATTACATCCCTTAAAAATTACAAAACAGTTGAATTAATTCGTTTTTTCGACCCTATCATTATTAAAATGTATCCACGTTTTCCTGAAATCTAAATGAAAATATTTTACATTGATCCTTTTAATATATATTAGCAATGTGCGTGTATTTAATATTTTCTTTACGTTATGCAAAACAGTAAAAACAGTGGCAACTATAAAATAAATATAAGTCGTTATATAAACAAACCAACTCTATTGATTATAATAAGACAATGCGATGCACTGAAAAGCACTGCATGGTGCGATGTTTACTTTTATGGTGTCAAAAGCTACAGTGATATCACGAGGAAGAACTGACACACTACCAGCCCGCTTATGTTATATATATAATATATATATATATATATATATATATATATATATATATATATATATATATATATATATATATAATATATGTGTGAGTGTGTGATAAAATGTATTGAAACAACAACCGTTTGAATCAATTATTGCCTTTGTCACTATGCTACTACTTATTCCTGCATACATCACTACGTCCTGTCCAGATGTTAACTCAGTCCTGTCCAGTTGTTAACTCAGTCCTGTCCAGTTGTTAACTCAGTGCTGTCCAGTTGTTAACTCAGTCCTGTCCAGTTGTTAACTCAGTCCTGCCCATTTGTTAACTCAGCCCTGCCCATTTGTTAACTCAGCCCTGCCCATTTGTTAACTCAGTCCTGCCCATTTGTTAACTCAGTCCTGCCCATTTGTTAACTCAGTCCTGTCCAGTTGTTAACTCAGTCCTGCCCATTTGTTAACTCAGTCCTGCCCATTTGTTAACTCAGTCCTGCCCATTTGTTAACTCAGTCCTGTCCAGTTGTTAACTCAGTGCTGTCCAGTTGTTAAATCAGTCCTGTCCAGTTGTTAACTCAGTCCTGCCCATTTGTTAACTCAGCCCTGCCCATTTGTTAACTCAGCCCTGCCCATTTGTTAACTCAGTCCTGCCCATTTGTTAACTCAGTCCTGTCCAGTTGTTAACTCAGTCCTGTCCAGTTGTTAACTCAGTGCTGTCCAGTTGTTAACTCAGTGCTGTCCATTTGTTAACTCAGCCCTGCCCATTTGTTAACTCAGCCCTGCCCATTTGTTAACTCAGTCCTGCCCATTTGTTAACTCAGTCCTGTCCAGTTGTTAACTCAGTCCTGTCCAGTTGTTAACTCAGTGCTGTCCATTTGTTAACTCAGTGCTGTCCAGTTGTTAACTCAGTGCTGTCCAGTTGTTAACTCAGTGCTGTCCAGTTGTTAACTCAGTCCTGTCCAGTTGTTAACTCAGTCCTGTCCAGTTGTTAACTCAGTCCTGTCCAGTTGTTAACTCAGTGCTGTCCATTTGTTAACTCAGTGCTGTCCAGTTGTTAACTCAGTCCTGTCCAGTTGTTAACTCAGTGCTGTCCATTTGTTAACTCAGTGCTGTCCAGTTGTTAACTCAGTCCTGTCCAGTTGTTAACTCAGTGCTGTCCAGTTGTTAACTCAGTGCTGTCCATTTGTTAACTCAGTGCTGTCCAGTTGTTAACTCAGTCCTGTCCAGTTGTTAACTCAGTCCTGCCCATTTGTTAACTCAGTGCTGTCCATTTGTTAACTCAGTGCTGTCCAGTTGTTAACTCAGTCCTGTCCAGTTGTTAACTCAGTGCTGTCCAGTTGTTAACTCAGTGCTGTCCATTTGTTAACTCAGTGCTGTCCAGTTGTTAACTCAGTCCTGTCCAGTTGTTAACTCAGTGCTGTCCAGTTGTTAACTCAGTGCTGTCCATTTGTTAACTCAGTGCTGTCCAGTTGTTAACTCAGTCCTGTCCAGTTGTTAACTCAGTCCTGTCCATTTGTTAACTCAGTGCTGTCCATTTGTTAACTCAGTGCTGTCCAGTTGTTAACTCAGTCCTGTCCAGTTGTTAACTCAGTCCTGCCCATTTGTTAACTCAGCCCTGCCCATTTGTTAACTCAGCCCTGCCCATTTGTTAACTCAGTCCTGTCCAGTTGCTAACTCAGTCCTGTCCAGTTGTTAACTCAGTCCTGCCCATTTGTTAACTCAGTCCTGTCCAGTTGTTAACTCAGTCCTGTCCAGTTGTTAACTCAGTCCTGTCCAGTTATTAACTCAGTCCTGCCCATTTGTTAACTCAGCCCTGCCCATTTGTTAACTCAGCCCTGCCCATTTGTTAACTCAGTGCTGTCCAGTTGTTAACTCAGTCCTGTCCAGTTGTTAACTCAGTGCTGTCCATTTGTTAACTCAGTGCTGTCCAGTTGTTAACTCAGTGCTGTCCAGTTGTTAACTCAGTCCTGTCCAGTTGTTAACTCAGTCCTGTCCAGTTGTTAACTCAGTCCTGCCCATTTGTTAACTCAGTCCTGTCCAGTTGTTAACTCAGTCCTGTCCAGTTGTTAACTCAGTCCTGCCCATTTGTTAACTCAGTGCTGTCCAGTTGTTAACTCAGTCCTGTCCAGTTGTTAACTCAGTGCTGTCCATTTGTTAACTCAGTGCTGTCCAGTTGTTAACTCAGTCCTGCCCATTTGTTAACTCAGTCCTGTCCAGTTGTTAACTCAGTCCTGTCCAGTTGTTAACTCAGTCCTGTCCAGTTGTTAACTCAGTCCTGTCCAGTTGTTAACTCATTCACTGAGTTGTTAACTCAGTGCTGTCCAGTTGTTAACTCAGTCCTGCCCATTTGTTAACTCAATCCTGTCCAGTTGTTAACTCAGTCCTGTCCAGTTGTTAACTCAGTCCTGCCCATTTGTTAACTCAGTCCTGTCCAGTTGTTAACTCAGTCCTGTCCAGTTGTTATCTCAGTGCTGTCCAGTTGTTAACTCAGTCCTGTCCAGTTGTTAACTCAGTCCTGTCCAGTTGTTAACTCAGTGCTGTCCATTTGTTAACTCAGTCCTGCCCATTTGTTAACTCAGTCCTGTCCAGTTGTTAACTCAGTCCTGTCCAGTTGTTAACTCAGTCCTGTCCAGTTGTTAACTCAGTCCTGTCCAGTTGTTAACTCAGTCCTGTCCAGTTGTTAACTCAGTCCTGTCCAGTTGTTAACTCAGTGCTGTCCAGTTGTTAACTCAGTCCTGTCCAGTTGTTAACTCAGTCCTGTCCAGTTGTTAACTCAGTCCTGTCCAGTTGTTAACTCAATGCTGTCCATTTGTTAACTCAGTCCTGCCCATTTGTTAACTCAGTCCTGTCCAGTTGTTAACTCAGTCCTGCCCATTTGTTAACTCAGTCCTGTCCAGTTGTTAACTCAGTCCTGTCCAGTTGTTAACTCAGTCCTGTCCAGTTGTTAACTCAATGCTGTCCAGTTGTTAACTCAGTGCTGTCCAGTTGTTAACTCAGTCCTGTCCATTTGTTAACTCAGTGCTGTCCAGTTGTTAACTCAGTCCTGCCCATTTGTTAACTCAGTCCTGTCCAGTTGTTAACTCAGTCCTGTCCATTTGTTAACTCAGTGCTGTCCAGTTGTTAACTCAGTCCTGTCCAGTTGTTAACTCAGTCCTGCCCATTTGTTAACTCAGTCCTGTCCAGTTGTTAACTCAGTCCTGCCCATTTGTTAACTCAGTCCTGTCCAGTTGTTAACTAAGTCCTGTCCATCCTTTGTCCCCAGTATTTCCAACAGACGGAGGCTGGAGTATGTGGACGTCATGGACGGCTTGCTCTGTTACATGCGGCACCGGCAGAAAAAGCCGTTTCCGGATATGCAATGAGCCAACACCCAAACATGGCGGACGATTTTGTTCCGGAGATCCGGTGGAGTGGAGGCCATGCGAGCTGCATTGTCCAGGTATGTCCTAGATAGTTTTGTCCAGGTATGTCCTAGATAGTTTTGTCCAGGTATGTCCTAGATAGTTTTGTCCAGGTATGTCCTAGATAGTTTTGTCCAGGTATGTCCTAGATAGTTTTGTCCAGGTATGTCCTAGATAGTTTTGTCCAGGTATGTCCTAGATAGTTTTGTCCAGGTATGTCCTAGATAGTTTTGTCCAGGTATGTCCTAGATAGTTTTGTCCAGGTATGTCCTAGATAGTTTTGTTCAGGTATGTCCTAGATAGTTTTGTCCAGGTATGTCCTAGATAGTTTTGTCCAGGTATGTCCTAGATAGTTTTGTCCAGGTATGTCCTAGATAGTTTTGTCCAGGTATGTCCTAGATAGTTTTGTCCAGGTATGTCCTAGATAGTTTTGTCCAGGTATGTCCTAGATAGTTTTGTCCAGTTACGTCCTAGATAGTTTTGTCCAGGTATGTCCTAGATAGTTTTGTTCAGGTATGTCCTAGATAGTTTTGTTCAGTTACGTCCTGATAGTTTTGTCCAGGTATGTCCTAGATAGTTTTGTCCAGATATGTCCTAGATAGTTTTGTTCAGGTATGTCCTAGATAGTTTTGTCCAGTTATGACCTTTATTGTTTAGTCATAGCTCTATATGTTGTTTTTTTGCCCAGGTATGTCCTAGATAGTTCAGGTATGGCCATATGTTTTGTTTAGCTAATTGCTGGATTATTATGATCAGGAAAGCAGATGCGTTTATCATAAGAAAAAAATCTGTACAAATTTAAATACTCTAAAAATTAAAAAAAATCGGTACAAATTAAAAAGCTCTAAAAATAAATTTGTACAAATTGAAAAACTCTAAAAAAAAAAAAATCTGTAAAAATTGAAATTGAAATACTATAAAAATAAAAAAATCTGTACAAATTGAAAAGCTCTAAAAAATATATCTGAACAAATTGAAAAACTCAAAAAATAAAAAAAATCTGTACAAATTGAAAAGCTCTAAAAAATGAATCTGAACAAATTGAAACACTCTAAAAATACATCTGTACAAATTGAAAAGCTCTAAAAAATAAATCTGTACCAATTAAAAAAAACCTCTAAAATAATTAATCTGTACAAATTGAAAAACTCAAAAAAAATTCTATACAAATTGAAAAGCTCTAAAAAATGAATCTGAACAAATTGAAAAACTCTGAAAATACATCTGTAAAAATTGAAAAGCTCTAAAAAATAAAACTGTACCAATTAAAAAACTCTAAAATAATGAATCTGAACAAATTGAAAAACTCAAAAAATAAAAAAATCTGAACAAATTGAAAAACTCGAAAGAGTTGAACATGAATTGTATAGCGAAGTGAAGCTCTCTCTCCCGTTTCCTCCCGCCACACCATCGTAAACATCTTCCGTTAGCTCAGTTCGGCTTGTTTCGAAGGTAGAATATTTTTCAAAAATTCTATTATTTCTTTTTATTATCTTTTCCTGGGCAGCACTATGCCCAGCCGCTTTTACTTTCCCTAACCCTAACCAGTGGCGGAACTACAAAAAAGGGCCACCCCGCAAAAAAATATTCTGGGCCTCCCCCCTATATATATATATATATATATATATATATATATATATATATATATATATATATATATATATATATATATATATATATATATATATATAACACCAAATACAGAATACAAACATTGGATACTCATTTCTGGACTGATCGGGTTTTGAAAAAAAAATTATTTTAATTTAAACAAATTACATGTCATGTGTGTGAATGCATTCGTCTGTTTTGAATATTATTTTGTTTTAGATTTAGATCTAGTTTATTCAAATTGTTTACTGTAATACTGCCTACCCTTTGGTTTCAGCAGGTCAAAAGAATCTAAAACTTGAAAGCTTTGTATGTTCAATGGTTTCTTGTGTTATGTTTATTTTTATGATTTTTTGTATTTATATTATTTCTTTCAAATATATTTCATTTTTCTTATATGTTATTCTTTAGTATGTATTTAAAAAAATAATAATAATTAAGAGAAGTAATTGCTTTTTAATTTGTTTAGTACGAATATATTTAAAGGAGCTTAGGAGCACCCCTATTTGACTATTTTAAAAAGGGAAATAAGTCATGGAAGTGTTTTGAACGTTTGCCTATCTTTCACACTACAGCTCAGGCACATATATATATATATTTTTTTTTTTTACGCAACGGCATGTGTTTGCCACTGTATAACATCGCTACTGTAGTAGATATGTTTGTTATTTATAAAAGCTTTTACCGCTAAGTCAAAAATGCAAGAGAATTATTTTTTTAACTATAAAAAATGTATTATGGTCGGCTATGGGCCCCTAAATGGCGTGCCCCCCCCCCCCCCCCCGCATTGCGGGGTCTGGCGGCACTGTAGTTCCGCCCCTGACCCTAACCCTCGGCATACAATTGTAGTCCAGAGGGAAACAAAGGCGGCTGGGCATAGTGCTGACCACACTGTCCCTTCATATGCCGAGGTCACTGAATCAGATGAACTCTACTTTATCTGCCCCATGTGTCTTGGTTGTCTTAATCCCCACGCACGAACGAGATTTAGACAGAAGAGGGTGTTACTCTGGGAGTCTGAGCGGATTAAGGGCGGATTAAGGGCATTTTAATCAATTTCCATGGGAAAAGTTAACATACGAGCACTGCACTGTCTTTTGTGAGAAACCTATCTTTAAAAGACCGTGACTTTGTGTGTTTATTCAGCATCACATACATGGCGCTGCCCGGGTCTTAGGAAAATATTAGATTTTTAATTCTTGTATAAATGCAAATAAAGAAAATATATAAAACCCTTAACCTAACTACAAACCGAACCCTCCACACACCCATTCACATACCACAAACACAAACGAAAATAGACATAAACCTTTTCCCCTCATCGCATTTTACGTCTAAAAAACAAACACATGCGCAAAAATATAAACACAAACATAAAAACAAATTAATCACAAAAACAAACATAAATCCTAACCCTCACTACAACCTCAAAACATACACACAAACACAAAAAAAAAACAAAAAAACATTAGCATAAGCATAAGCATAAACATAAAGCAAACCTCACCACACCCTTAACCACAACCACAAAAATTAACGTAAACTCCTTCATCCACCCATACACCTGCAAATATCCCTATACATATATCTATATCTAAACCTTTACCTAACGGATCTACGAACGATCCCCGAAATGCCCAAGTGCCGTTTTCCCTAATGCGAAAAACGCCCGAATGGACAAATACACCAACCGAAAAAATTGCCACAAATGGCATTCCTAATTTTTTAAAGTCAAATACTAAACCAAGCATATTTAAATACACATTTTGATATTTAATAACACTTACATAATATCAATCTTAACTTTGTATCAAACCCATATAAACTGCCCTTAACTACCATAACAATAAAGGACCAAATGTGACGTATCGAAACACTAACCCAATTGAATTAATCGTATCAAATATTTTTAAATTCTGTTGTTAGTTACCTGAAGTAGCAATAACATAAATAAAAATTAGTAAACAATGCAGCGGTGATGAGTTTGTAAATTACAAAAAAAAGTCAAACCTTTTTATAATTATAACAGCGTTTTAATTTAATTATATCCTCAACACCGTTTGTATTATCCAGAATCTATATATATAAAGCAAAGTGGTCGGGTGCCCGATAGGGCACTTCCCGGCGCCGCAGGCGCGTCAAATTTGGCACGAAGGTGCCTTATGGCGATAGAACACGAGGGCCGGTGACGGTTCGGCAAAAAGTCTACGGACAGGGGGTCAAAACTGACCTCGACTGACCGGCGCCTTATATGGGCTATATTACGAAAAAAAAATTCCTCCGACGACCCCCCTTGAAATTTTGTGAGGTGGTAGGAGAACACCTTGGGGTGTCACAAAAAACGCGGCATATCTGGGAAAACTTCGTAAAGGGGTCAAAACTGACCAGTTGTATTTCCCTATATAATCTTTGTATTTTATGGGAAAAACAGAGGGTCATTTCAACGCAGACTTTAGGGTACTTAAGCTCAGTATATCTGGCTATTTTTTTGCATGCTCCTAGGTCAATGGCTTGACCTTTAGGGAAAACTGTCGGTTACACTCAAAGCCCTTGACGAGGGCTAAAAAGTGACCGCGAGTGAAATTCTCTTTCTATGAGCTCTATTACGAAAAAAAAATTCCTCCGACGACCCCCCTTGATATTTTGTGAGGTGGTAGAAGAACACCTTGGGGTGTCACAAAAAACTCGCCATGTCCGGGAAAAATCGGTAAATGGGTCAAAACTGACCAGTCGTATTTCCCTATATAATCTTTGTATTTTATGGGGAAAACAGAGGGTCATTTCAAAACGGATTTTATAGCACTTACGCTCTTTACATCTGGCTCAGTTTTGGCATGCTTATAGGTAAATGGCTTGACCTTTAGGGAAAACTGTCGGTTACACTCAAAGCCCTCGACGAGGGCTAAAAAGTGACCGCGAGTGAAATTCTCTTTATATGAGCTCTATTACGAAAAAAAAATTCCTCCGACGACCCCCCTTGATATTTTGTGAGGTGGTAGGAGAACGCCTTGGGGTGTCACAAAAAACTCGCCATGTCCGGGAAAAATCGGTAAATGGGTCAAAACTGACCAGTCGTATTTCCCTATATAATCTTTGTATTTTATGGGGAAAACAGAGGGTCATTTCAAAACGGATTTTATGGCACTTACCCTCTTTACATCTGGCTCAGTTTTGGCATGCTTATAGGTAAATGGCTTGACCTTTAGGGAAAGCTGTCGGTTACACTCAAAGCACTCGACGAGGGCTAAAAAGTGACCGCGAGTGAAATTCTCTTTATATGAGCTCTATTACGAAAAAAAATTTCCTCCGACGACCCCCCTTGAAATTTTGTGAGGTGGTAGGAGAACACCTTGGGGTGTCACAAAAAACTCGGCATATCTGGGAAAACTTCGTAAAGGGGTCAAAACTGACCAGTTGTATTTCCCTATATAATCTTTGTATTTTATGGGAAAAACAGAGGGTCATTTCAACGCAGACTTTAGGATACTAAAGCTCAGTATATCTGGCTAATTTTTTTGCATGCTCCTAGGTCAATGGCTTGACCTGTAGGGAAAACTGTCGGTTACACTCAAAGCCCTCGACGAGGGCTAAAAAGTGACTGCAAGTGAAATTCTCTTTATATGAGCTCTATTACGAAAAAAAATTTCCTCCGACGACCCCCCTTGATATTTTGTAAGGTGGTAGAAGAACACCTAGGGGTGTCACAAAAAACTCGGCATATCTGGGAAAACTTCGTAAAGCGGTCAAAACTGACCAGTTGTATTTCCCTATATAATCTTTGTATTTTATGGGAAAAACAGAGGGTCATTTCAACGCAGACTTTAGGATACTTAAGCTCAGTATATCTGGCTAATTTTTTGCATGCTCCTAGGTCAATGGCTTGACCTTTAGGGAAAACTGTCGGTTACACTCAAAGCCCTCGACGAGGGCTAAAAAGTGACCGCGAGTGAAATTCTCTTTATATGAGCTCTATTACGAAAAAAAAATTCCTCCGACGACCCCCCTTGATATTTTGTGAGGTGGTAGGAGAACGCCTTGGGGTGTCACAAAAAACTCGGCATATCTGGGAAAACTTCGTAAAGGGGTCAAAACTGACCAGTCGTATTTCCCTATATAATCTTTGTATTTTATGGGAAAAACAGAGGGTCATTTCAACGCAGACTTTAGGGTACTTAAGCTCAGTATATCTGGCTAATTTTTTGCATGCTCCTAGGTCAATGGCTTGACCTGTAGGGAAAACTGTCGGTTACACTCAAAGCCCTCGACGAGGGCTAAAAAGTGACTGCAAGTGAAATTCTCTTTATATGAGCTCTATTACGAAAAAAAATTTCCTCCGACGACCCCCCTTGATATTTTGTAAGGTGGTAGAAGAACACCTAGGGGTGTCACAAAAAACTCGGCATATCTGGGAAAACTTCGTAAAGCGGTCAAAACTGACCAGTTGTATTTCCCTATATAATCTTTGTATTTTATGGGAAAAACAGAGGGTCATTTCAACGCAGACTTTAGGATACTTAAGCTCAGTATATCTGGCTAATTTTTTGCATGCTCCTAGGTCAATGGCTTGACCTTTAGGGAAAACTGTCGGTTACACTCAAAGCCCTCGACGAGGGCTAAAAAGTGACCGCGAGTGAAATTCTCTTTATATGAGCTCTATTACGAAAAAAAAATTCCTCCGACGACCCCCCTTGATATTTTGTGAGGTGGTAGGAGAACGCCTTGGGGTGTCACAAAAAACTCGGCATATCTGGGAAAACTTCGTAAAGGGGTCAAAACTGACCAGTCGTATTTCCCTATATAATCTTTGTATTTTATGGGAAAAACAGAGGGTCATTTCAACGCAGACTTTAGGGTACTTAAGCTCAGTATATCTGGCTAATTTTTTGCATGCTCCTAGGTCAATGGCTTGACCTTTAGGGAAAACTGTCGGTTACACGCAAAGCCCTCGACGAGGGCTAAAAAGTGACCGCGAGTGAAATTCTCCTTATTTGAGCTCTATTACGAAAAAAAATTTCCTCCGACGACCCCCCTTGATATTTTGTGAGGTGGTAGAAGAACACCTAGGGGTGTCACAAAAAACTCGGCATATCTGGGAAAACTTCGTAAAGCGGTCAAAACTGACCAGTTGTATTTCCCTATATAATCTTTGTATTTTATGGGAAAAACAGAGGGTCATTTCAACGCAGACTTTAGGGTACTTAAACTCAGTATATCTGGCTAATTTTTTGCATACACTACTATAGATGACTAGGCCGTATGGAAAAACTGTTGGTCAGACTCAAAGCCCTCGACGAGGGCTAAAAGATGATCTTGAGTGAAATTCTCCTTATATGAGATATATATATAAATAAATTGACGAACGATCCCCTTAATATTATGTGACGTCGTAGACCGACCCTGGAGGCTAACAAAAAAACTTTAATCCCGTCGGAAACAGCCATTATAGTTGTTAAATATATTCATATACCGTAATTTCTTATATAAGCATAGCAACTGTTTGTAAAAAAAAAAACAAAGACATACGTCATACGTTCAGTTTTCAAGGGAGGTAACGTTTTTTAAATTATTATTTTTCAAATAATTGTATACTATTTTAAACAGAAACAGAAAATGACGAAGTATAGCATTTGTTTTAGTACAAAATTAAGTTGTTAATTTAGTTACGTATCTTAATTAAATAAATAAATAAATTTCAAAAGGCAATGTAATAAAAACTATGAGATGTACTGTTCATGGAAGCTGTGTAGTTCTAATTCCATTTTACTTATACATTGCGTACTTTCCGATATTTCTCTGAGAACGGTATTTAAATGACAAACTAAAACATTTTTTTTCTAAAGTTAGCATTACTGTTTAAATTAAAGCACTCAACACCAAATCCATCGCTAAATAATTAAGTGTTCAAATTCTCAAATGTTATTTAAAAACCTAAGCAAAGCTAGGCAGTATGCCTAGTCTAATATATAAAGCTCAAATGGGCTCTGTGGCTCTGTATGGATGTGGAAGACATGCATATAGTAAAAAAACTCTCCGTTGTGTAATATTTTAAAGTGTTGGTTTTTGTACTAAAATCTAAATTGATGTTTAAAAACTCAATATTGATCATTTTCAAAGTACATTTTCATTTTACAACTTATCATTTTTATAGACGTAATGCGGAAACAACAAAATTAAACTAAATTTATTACCCTTTACAAAAATTCTATTTTGTAATCCAAATACGCCCCTTTGTACAAATTATCAACCATAAAAAAATCGGCGTACCCCCGGGACGTAAGAACCACTGAATTAGATTATCTGTCAGGTGTGTCGTATTGAAAATTGACACTATTTCTGGAATTTTGCTTGTTGTAATTTTTGTATGCACTATTTGATTATATACACTTTTCTTTCAAGTAATAATGTACCACCATGTTTTACCTACATAAAAACTACAAAACCTAACCGACATACATGGCCTTCATAGATACATACAGTCACACATGATGGGATTTTGATATGAAATTAACCTCATGACTCATGCTAGACAAAATTAATATAATTACACATTTTTTTACAGAGGCCATACCACGGACACCCCTTCATTCTCCTAACCTTGACCCAAATTGCGCTTGTGGCTGCAAGAAAAGGGAAGTACAAGGTCAAATTATCGGCACTGGTCGTTGCCATGGCAGCTCCATATGGACGCTGGAGGCTGCGACTGGGCAGGTGATTGTCTTGGAATTTGATTACTTCAGTCTAAATCTGACACTGCAATGGGTCAAGGTACGAGACGGAGCCACGGACTCCGATACCCTACTCTTCTCATCCGCTAGCTCCGCCTACCCTGTTGAGATCACAAGTTCCGGTCCGTCAATGAGGGTTGAGCTAATGACCAACTACACAAGTATGTCTACTGTAGCCACCTTCTCAAAGAACGCTACATTACCAATACACGCTCATGGATTCATCGCTCACTATCAAGTTAGAGGTAGTTCATGTCTCCACATTAGTTTTGTTTTATATAGCTAAAGGTAGTTCATGTCTCCATATTAGTTTTGTTTTATATAGCTAAAGGTAGTTCATGTCTCCACATTTGTTTTGTTTTATATAGCTAAAGGTAGTTCATGTCTCCACATTCGTTTTGTTTTATATAGCTAAAGGTAGTTCATGTCTCCACATTAGTTTTGTTTTATATAGCTAAAGGTAGTTCATGTCTCCACATTCGTTTTGTTTTATAGTAATCTTGTTCTTTTCTGCAAAACTTCTTGTAACAGCAGTAGCTGCGAGTAGTACAGCACGAGTTTTGTACCAGCACCAGCAGGAGACTATGATGGGGAGTCTGATAACTCTGGTAGGTATCGCCGTTTGTGGGCTCGTCATCATCGCTGCTATTATCTTTGTTCTTGTTCAACGAACGCTGCTCAAGCGACCGGTCAAGTACAGCATGACCACATCAACAGACAGCCCTCTCCGCCCTGATAGCTCTCAACAGCAAGACTCCAGCGGCGTGAGCAACAGCAGTCCAGGGAAGGTGGTCCACGTTGACCAGTCGATCCCGCTGACCAAGGCTAATAACCCGTCTCGAGGAAATGGCCGGTCGTCTGCAGCGTCGAGTGCATCAAGTCGAAAGTGCAAGTCGAGCCCTACAGCCAGAGATACTTTGATTAGTGCGTACGGCATCGAGATAGTTGACACGGACCTGTTAGATGGTGTAAGTCCACTGAGAAAACAGTCCTTACATTCAACCATTGCCCGCCTATCTCCCGGTTCACCAATAACTAAACTAGACATGCTGAACAAGAAAAGAAATGGCAAAAAAGGTAAAGGTGTCAGCACCAACCTTGAGGTCACACGAGAGGTCACGGGATCATCGGGCTCCCAGCACTCCGCCTCTACAACAAAAGCCGAGGTCAGCTGGCCCCAAGGGTTAGGGTTAGGGCTCCAAGGGTTAGGGCTCCAAGCTAGCCTCATGAGCCACCCAGTCAAACCAGACAAAAGTAGCTTCATAAACCACCCAGTGAAAGCCGACAAAAGCAATAAACGATCCGCCCCGCGGCCTCCATCAGAGGAGATTCCTCTTCTAGACTCCATGACCTCAAGTCTTGAGTCTCCCTCTCACTTTCACAACATGGTAAAAAGTGATTCAACAGAATCAGCGACAACGTCTTTCATGCACCCAAAGCCCGCCCGCAGGCCGACATCACTAACTAATTGTTATTCAAATGACACTCTGAAAAAATCAAACACAAAACAACTTTCTTTAACACCTACAAGCGACGCAGCTGAGATTTCTGTGACTGACTTAACACCCAAACCTGTGCAATACACCACACGCGACGATCCTCAAACTTTGGAGCAACAGACCTTCACAGCCCCACCTCCACCCTTAGTATTACCTCAGCTTTCATCTAAACGAAGGAGACCAGTTAGGTCATCACCATCGCAACATTCATTGGCAAGCAATAAAAGTGCTAACAACAATTGTGCCAATAACAACAGTGCCAACACTAATAGTGTAAACAATAAAGCCAAGAGATCAGCTTTCGAGGAAAGACAAAGCCTTCTACCCAAGCCAGACGGTCAAAGCCCTAAGCTTGAAAGACGCGACACACCCTTGATAGCAGTGACAAAAGCAGACAGTAACAGAGAGCTTTCCAGCCCAGGTAAAGCCAGTAAAACGAGCAGCAAAAATATCTCTTCGCCTACTCGAAGTATAACTACGCCATCGGAGATCGATGGCCTTGAACTTGAGTATGACGATTTTATCGAAGACGATCCTCTCTCTTATTTCGATTATGAGCAGACTCAGAAACTTGCTTTCAGGGGCGTAGAAAAGATCGGCAAGACACCAGTAGAGGAGGAAGATGAGGATGAAGTTTAAAAAAGGTTTAATCCTATTCGTTTTCTTTAGTTGTTTTTGACAAGCCCTAGCACCCTTACCATCTCAGTTGTTTTGTTTTGACTCTGCTTAGTTTAATCTCAAATGGAACATACACATTGTCGATCTTTTCATCAAATTCTCCATTTGTAAGGTGATCTTTGTAATATATATATGTGTATATTATATATGTAATATATATGTATACATATATATATATATATATATATATATATATATATATATATATATATATATATACATACACACAGATACTATATTTTTCTATTTTTATATATATATATGTATGTATACATATATATATATATATATATATATATATATATATATATATATATATATATATATATATATATATATATATATAAATATAAATAAAAATATAAATATATATATATATAAAAATTGAACCCCCTTGAAGGTAACACAACCTTTAACAGTAAATACACCTGACTCGTGGTATGTGATGAAGTTAGATCTTTCACTTTGCAAAGCTCTAATGCCAAGTTGAACATGAAAGACAAGCTCATGTTAGCAGGTCCGTTTAACCACTAAAAATAGCGTCTCTTAGTAGGAGCTTTTATAATTGTAGAAACACTTCAAAATCAGACCATTAGGCCATCCTCACTTAAACAGACCATTAGGCCATCCTCACTTAAACATCAGACCATTAGGCCATCCTCACTTAAACAGACCATTAGGCCATCCTCACTTAAACATCAGACCATTTGGCCATCCTTACTTAAACATCAGACCATTTGGCCATCCTCACTTAAACATCAGACCATTAGGCCATCCTCACTTAAACATCAGAATATTAGGCCATCCTCACTTAAACATCAGATCATTAGGCCATCCTCACTTAAACATCAGACCATTAGGCCATCCTCACTTAAATATCAGACCATTAGGCCATCCTCAAACATCATACCATTTGGCCATCCTCACTTAAACAGAACATTAGGCCATCCTCACTTAAACATCAGACCATTAGGCCATCCTCAAACATCAGACCATTAGGCCATCCTCACTTAAATATCAGACCATTAGGCCATCCTCACTTAAACATCAGACCATTAGGCCATCCTCAAACATCAGACCATTAGGCCATCCTCAAACATCAGACCATTAGGCCATCCGCAAACATCAGACCATTAGGCCATCCTCAAACATCAGACCATTAGGCCATCCTCACTTAAACATCAGACCATTAGGCCATCCTCAAACATCAGACCATTAGGCCATCCTCACTTAAACATCAGACCATTAGGCCATCCTCACTTAAACATCAGAACATTAGGCCATCCTCACTTAAACATCAGATCATTAGGCCATCCTCACTTAAACATCAGACCATTAGGCCATCCTCAAACATCAGACCATTAGGCCATCCTCAAACATCAGACCATTAGGCCATCCTCACTTAAACAGAACATTAGGCCATCCTCACTTAAACAGAACATTAGGCCATCCTCACTTAAACATCAGAACATTAGGCCATCCTCAAACATCAGACCATTTGGCCATCCTCACTTAAACATCAGACCATTAGGCCATCCTCAAACATCAGACCATTAGGCCATCCTCACTTAAACATCAGACCATTAGGCCATCCTCACTTAAACATCAGACCATTAGGCCATCCTCAAACATCAGACCATTAGGCCATCCTCACTTAAACACCAGACCATTAGGCCATCCTTACTTAAACATCAGACCATTAGGCCATCCTCACTTAAACATCAGACCATTAGGCCATCCTCAAACATCAGACCATTGGCCATCCTCACTTAAACATCAGACCATTAGGCCATCCTCAAACATCAGACCATTAGGCCATCCTCACTTAAACATCAGACCATTAGGCCATCCTCAAACATCAGACCATTAGGCCATCCTCACTTAAACATCAGACCATTAGGCCATCCTTACTTAAACATCAGACCATTAGGCCATCCTCAAACATCAGACCATTAGGCCATCCTCAAACATCAGACCATTAGGCCATCCTCACTTAAACATCAGACCATTAGGCCATCCTCAAACATCAGACCATTAGGCCATCCTCACTTAAACATCAGACCATTAGGCCATCCTCAAACATCAGACCATTAGGCCATCCTCACTTAAACACCAGACCATTAGGCCATCCTTACTTAAACATCAGACCATTAGGCCATCCTCACTTAAACATCAGACCATTAGGCCATCCTCAAACATCAGACCATTAGGCCATCCTCACTTAAACATCAGACCATTAGGCCATCCTCAAACATCAGACCATTAGGCCATCCTCACTTAAACATCAGACCATTAGGCCATCCTCACTTAAACAGAACATTAGGCCATCCTCACTTAAACAGACCATTAGGCCATCCTCACGTAAACATCAGAACATTAGGCCATCCTCACTTAAACATCAGACCATTAGGCCATCCTCAAACATCAGACCATTAGGCCATCCTCACTTAAACATCAGACCATTAGGCCATCCTCACTTAAACATCAGACCATTAGGCCATCCTCAAACATCAGACCATTAGGCCATCCTCACTTAAACATCAGACCATTAGGCCATCCTCAAACATCAGACCATTAGGCCATCCTCACTTAAACATCAGACCATTAGGCCATCCTCACTTAAACATCAGACCATTTGGCCATCCTCAAACATCAGACCATTAGGCCATCCTCACTTAAACAGAACATTAGGCCATCCTCACTTAAACATCAGACCATTAGGCCATCCTCAAACACCAGACCATTAGGCCATCCTCACTTAAACATCAGACCATTAGGCCATCCTCACTTAAACATCAGAACATTAGGCCATCCTCAAACATCAGACCATTAGGCCATCCTCACTTAAACATCAGACCATTAGGCCATTCTCACTTAAACATCAGACCATTAGGCCATCCTCACTTGAACATCAGACCATTAGGCCATCCTCACTTAAACATCAGACCATTAGGCCATCCTCACTTAAACATCAGACCATTAGGCCATCCTCACTTAAACATCAGACCATTAGGCCATCCTCACTTAAACATCAGACCATTAGGCCATCCTCACTTAAACAGCAGACCATTAGGCCATCCTCAAACATCAGACCATTAGGCCATCCTCACTTAAACAGAACATTAGGCCATCCTCACTTAAACATCAGACCATTAGGCCATCCTCACTTAAACAGACCATTAGGCCATCCTCACTTAAACATCAGACCATTAGGCCATCCTCACTTAAACATCAGAACATTAAGCCATCCTCACTTAAACATCAGAACATTAGGCCATCCTCACTTAAACAGAACATTAGGCCATCCTCACTTAAACATCAGACCATTAGGCCATCCTCACTTAAACAGACCATTAGGCCATCCTCACTTAAACAGAACATTAGGCCATCCTCACTTAAACAGAACATTAGGCCATCCTCACTTAAACATCAGACCATTTGGCCATCCTCACTTAAACAGAACATTAGGCCATCCTCACTTAAACATCAGACCATTAGGCCATCCTCACTTAAACAGACCATTAGGCCATCCTCACTTAAACAGAACATTAGGCCATCCTCACTTAAACAGAACATTAGGCCATCCTCAGTTAAACATCAGACCATTAGGCCATCCTCACTTAAACAGAACATTAGGCCATCCTCACTTAAACAGAACATTAGGCCATCCTCAAACATCAGAACATTAGGCCATCCTCACTTAAACATCAGAACATTAGGCCATCCTCACTTAAACAGAACATTAGGCCATCCTCACTTAAACATGAGAACATTAGGCCATCCTCACTTAAACATCAGAACATTAGGCCATCCTTACTTAAACATCAGACCATTTGGCCATCCTCACTTAAACAGACCATTAGGCCATCCTCACTTAAACATCAGAACATTAGGCCATCCTCACTTAAACAGAACATTAGGCCATCCTCAAACACCAGACCATTAGGCCATCCTCACTTAAACATCAGACCATTAGGCCATCCTCACTTAAACAGAACATTAGGCCATCCTCACTTAAACAGAACATTAGGCCATCCTCACTTAAACATCAGACCATTAGGCCATCCTCACTTAAACATCAGACCATTAGGCCATCCTCAAACATCAGACCATTAGGCCATCCTCACTTAAACAGAACATTAGGCCATCCTCACTTAAACATCAGACCATTAGGCCATCCTCAAACATCAGACCATTAGGCCATCCTCACTTAAACAGAACATTAGGCCATCCTCACTTAAACAGAACATTAGGCCATCCTCACTTAAACATCAGACCATTAGGCCATCCTCACTTAAACATCAGAACATTAGGCCATCCTCACTTAAACATCAGATCATTAGGCCATCCTCACTTAAACATCAGAACATTAGGCCATCCTCACTTAAACATCAGATCATTAGGCCATCCTCACTTAAACATCAGAACATTAGGCCATCCTCACTTAAACAGACCATTAGGCCATCCTCAAACATCAGACCATTAGGCCATCCTCACTTAAACATCAGACCATTAGGCCATCCTCACTTAAACATCAGACCATTAGGCCATCCTCACTTAAACACCAGACCATTAGGCCATTCTCACTTAAACATCAGAACATTAGGCCATCCTCAAACATCAGACCATTAGGCCATCCTCACTTAAACATCAGACCATTTAATCCATCCTCACTTAAACATCAGACCATTAGGCCATCCTCACTTAAACAGAACATTAGGCCATCCTCACATAGACATGAGACTCAAGGGCCATTTTGAAACAATAGTCGCATTCGACATCTTCATCTAAACATCAGCCACATAGGACATCTTTACTAAAACAACAGGCCTATATGTAATGTTCACACATCAGGCCCATAGGTCTATCTAAAATCAGCCCAATAAGCCGTATGCACATATAACTCATAGGTCTCTTTCAACCATGTCTCATCGGCCATCTTCACTCATAAGCTCCCATGTGCCAACTACATCAAATCCCCCCTCGGCCATTTAACACCATTTTGATCTCAAAAGATTCCAATTCTTGTTATACTGTCCAATAAAATATTTTATTTTGTATACAATTTTTAAAGTGTACTTAAATCTTTTGTAAAAAAAAATATTGCAATGATGTAAATATGCCTTAAAAATCTTCTTGAATTGCAATGCATTTTGTATATAACGTTTGCTACACAATATTATTTACTATTGAACGTTTGCTACATTTTTTATAAATTAGTATTACAACAAGTGGATAATTTAGATGATTTAGAAGCTTTAAAAAACTTTAAATGAGTTGTAAAAGAAGCATTTATATGCGTTATAAATAGAATAAAGTCCTTATGTTGTTGGAGCGTATTTCACGGTTTACCAAAATCTAAATTCAACCCGTGGTCACCAAAGATCTTAATGTCAGCTAAGGGTTAGGGTTAGGTTTAGGGTTAGGGTTAGGTTTAGGTTTAGGGTTAGGGTTAGGTTTAGCTTTAGGGTAAGGGTTAGTGTAAGGTTTAGGGTAAGGTTTAGGGTAAGGTTTAGGGTTAGGTTTAGGGTAACGGTTAGGGTAAGGTTTATGGTAAGGTTTAGGGTAAGGGTTAGGTTTAGGTTTAGGTTTAGGGTAAGGTTTAGGGTAAGGGTTAGGGTAAGGTTTAGGGTAAGGGTTAGGTTTAGGTTTAGGGTAAGGGTTAGGGTAAGGGTAAGGGTAAGGGTTAGGTTTAGGTTTAGGTTTAGGGTAAGGGTTAGGGTAAGGTTTAGGGTAAGGTTTAGGGTAAGGTTTAGGGTAAGGGTTAGGGTAAGGTTTAAAGTAAGGTTTAGGGTAAGGTTTAGGGTAAGGTTTAGGGTAAGGTTTAGGGTAAGGGTTAGGTTTAGGTTTAGGTTTAGGGTAAGGTTTAGGGTAAGGTTTAGGGTAAGGGTTAGGTTTAGGTTTAAGTTTAGGGTAAGGTTTAGGGTAAGGTTTAGGGTAAGGTTTAGGGTAAGGTTTAGGGTAAGGTTTAGGGTAAGGTTTAGGGTGAGGTTTAGGGTGAGGTTTAGGGTAAGGTTTAGGGTTAGGGTTAGGGTAAGGTTTAGGGTAAGGGTTAGGGTAAGGGTTAGGGTTAGGGTAAGGGTTAGGGTAAGGGTTAGGGTAAGGGTTAGGGTAAGGGTTAGGTTTAGGGCAGAGGCGTAGCGAGAAGGGGGGTACATGTGTCCCCGGGCGCCGACCTTAGGGGGCGCCAAAATTGGTTGGAAAAATAAGTTGAAAGTTTGATGGGGGGGGGGGGGGGTGCAAATTGAAAGTTTGTCCCCGGGCGCCGGGAAGGGTCGCTACGCCTCTGGTTTAGGGTTAGGGTTAGGGTTAGTTGTAAGCGATATTTCCAATTATAAATAGAATTCTAAAAAAAAACAAGTTATAATAAAAGTCTGAGACAAATTTTGGGGAAAACATGCTTAAAGTAAAGACATTTCAACATCCATCATAGGAATAAAATGTCGTGGGGTTTAAAGTAATTAGAGCTTAACAATAATTTTAATTCAATTAGACCGTTGCAAAGTTTTTTTAGAATGTAAAATTGTGGTAGGGTAGAAACAAAAGGTCGTGGATTTCTCTAAATTTGAATGCAACTTTTCGGTTATGGAGCACACGCAAGGCCTCAAGAGAGACTATTGTCAATTATAAATCTCTATCAAAACCCTAACCCAAACCCAAACCCTAACCCAAACCCTAACCCTAACCCTAACCCTAACCTTAACCTTAACCCAAACCCTGACCCAAACCCAAATCCAAACCCTAACCCAAACCCTAACCCAAACCCAAACCCAAACCCTAACCCAAACGCTTTTTCTGAGATGTTAAGAGCAGCGGCGTAGCGAGGTCGGGTGTCACCCGGTGCGGCACTTAATGGTGTCACCCCCTCAGAGGCGTTGCGACCCTTCCCGGGGACAAACTTTCAAGTTTTCGATTTGCACCCCCCCCCCCCTTCAAACTTTCGATTTGCACCACCCCCCCTCAAGTTTTTCTCTATATATTTTGCTATTTTTTGCCTTGGTGTCACCCCCCTAAATGGTGTCACCCGGTGCGGTCCGCACCCCCCGCCCCCCCCCCTCGCTACGCCCCTGGTTAAGAGCTATCCATGCTATTCTTTACAGTTTTTTATAGCATGGATTATAAGCCTAGGCAGATATAATTTATCTTACACCCAGAGTCCATACAATATATGTAACTTAAGATAAAATTATCAGGCAGCCTTGTGTCATATACATTTTGAAAGCTAGGAGTCTAGTTGACAAAATTGCTTTTTGTATGTACTTGTATGAATTAAATACAATAAAAACGAATAATACGAATTAGCAGATTTAATTTTTTTTTTAAAAAGTGCATTGAAATAAAAAAAAATATTGACATAATTTAAGAATTGTGTAAATGTCATAAGAATCTATGTCGTGATTTTATATAGTTTGTTAAAGTAGAAAATCACTACAATTTAAGAATTTTGTAAATGTCTTTATGTAGTGATTTTATATAGTTTTTCAAGTAGAAAATCACTACAATTTAAGTTTTACGACACAGTTGGCGCTTTCCCTTTAGTAGAATTTTACATCAATCAAGTCGGCACTTTTCTTTAAGTAAAGGTTAATATCAACACCCTTTGACTTTTCTTCCACTCAAGTATTACATCACTAAAATGGTTATCAAACTGTCAACGGTAGTGAGAAATGGTTTTACAGTAAAATTTGATAATAATGAGTCAAATACTATGATTCAACCGATAGGATATTTAGAGGTATTTCTGTACAAAGAATGTTGGAGTTAAATTTGAATATAATTATATATATATATATATATATATATATATATATATATATATATATATATATATATATATATATATATATATATATATATATTACTGCCGGTGGGGTGCTGTAGGAGGTGTCCGGTCAAAAACCCCCTGGACAAAAAACCCCTGGACATAAACCCCCCGACATAAACCCCCTGGACAAACCCCCCCGCGATATAAACCCCCCGGATAATAACCCCCCGGACTGAGGTTTATATAAAGAAAAAATAACGATGATGTGAACAAAGAAATTTAAAACAAAATAGAAAAAATATTTATTAACGAGATTTTAAAAAAAATGCGGACGTGTAGGGGGTATTTAGTTGTCGCGCTCTCTATATTGCTATATAGAACTGCTCGCGCAGTTCGCTGCTAAGTCAGCCAGGTCACATGATTTACCCTCCTCGTCCTTCGCCTGCGCTAAAAATTACATTAAATTAATTTAATTTTTTTACGACTAAGAAAATAGTTTCTACCTAAAAATCAAAATCAAGGAGTGACCTTAGTTGTATTTGATCAAAGATCGGACATTCAAAACAGCTCCTGCATTGTTTTCACAACTGAACACAGTACATGCATTGGTCAATGGACGCACTGTTCCATGTGTTTATGCCTTACTTCAAAACAAAACACAGGAAACATACACAGCACTCTTATAGCAGCTAACGGTCTTAAACACAAACCTGCAACCAATTTCTGTTATGATTGACTTTGAAATGGCTGTAATAAAAAGTGTTGAAAGAGTGTGAGGTCAAAGGATGTTTCTTCCATCTTAACCAAAATATATACAGAAAAATTCAGGACTCTGGCCTTTAACAACTCTACCAAGTTATGCCTTTAAAAAAATATTGGAAAATTTTCCCCCAAGAAGCTATGCCGAATGCAGACTACTTTGAGGACTACTATATTGGCAGACCACAACGTCGAGGTCGAAGACAACCTATGTTTCCACTTGACATGTGGAACATGCACACACGTGCAGAAGACCATATGCCAAAAACAAACAACTCAGTTGAAGGCTGGCACAGAAGTTTTCAGTCGCATATGGGATGTTGCCACCCAAATATTTGGAAATTTATTGACTTTATTAAAAAGGAACAATCTTTCCAAGAGGTTTATTGTACACAGATTAATTCAGGTCACTGTTTACCAAAACAGAAAAAAAATTGATGGCAGCTCTCGAATTTTAACTGTTGTTAAAAATTTTAATCAGTCCACCATTATTGAGTTTTTTGCGAGGCATCGCTAACAATCTGTCTTTTTAAAGTTGTAATGAAAATAAAAGTTTTTTTGTAATGTTTGTTTTGTATTTTTATATTAATTTTGTTTCTCATCATCTTTGGTTTTTCCTTATATAAACCTCAAGTGGGGGGTTTTTGTCCAAGGGGTTTATATCGCGGGGGTTTTTTGTCCAGGGAGTTTATGTCGCGGGGTTTATGTCCAGGGGGTTTATGTCCAGGGGTTTTTTGACCGCTGTAGGAGCAGAGTGTTATACTGCCGGTCTGGTGCTGTAGGACCAGAGTGTTATACTGCCGGTCTGGTGCTGTAGGAGCAGAGTGTTATACTGTCGGTGGGGTGTTGTAGGACCAGAGTGTTATACTGTCGGTGGGGTGCTGTAGGAGCAGAGTGTTATACTGCCGGTCTGGTGCTGTAGGAGCAGAGTGTTATACTGTCGGTCTGGTGCTGTAGGAGCAGAGTGTTATACTGTCGGTCTGGTGCTGTAGGAGCAGAGTGTTATACTGTCGGTCTGGTGCTGTAGGAGCAGAGTGTTATACTGCCGGTGGGGTGCTGTAGGAGCAGAGTGTTATACTACCGGTCTGGTGCTGTAGGAGCAGAGTGTTATACTGCCGGTGGGGTGCTGTAGGAGCAGAGTGTTATACTACCGGTCTGGTGCTGTAGGAGCAGAGTGTAATTGATGGTGATAAAGTGTAAAGACAATAGCCAGATACTTTTTTGATACGTAAAATAACCATTATAGTGGAGCCAGATATTTTTCAGGATAGGTAAAATAACCATTATAGTTGAGCCAGATATTTTTTAGGATACGTAAAATAACCATTATAATGGAGTCAGATATTTTTTAGGATAGGTAAATCAACCATTATATTGGAGCTAGATATTTTTCAGGATAGGTAAAATAACCATTATAGTCACTGGCATGACATTTTGTTCAAATGGTAGATAAATAACAATTGATGTGAAAAAAACAGAGGCACTTTTTCAAAATGATTTTAGGTACTTGTGCTCCTTATATCTGGCTAATGTTTGCATACATCTAGGTAATAGATTTGGACCCATGTAAGAGCTATTTTTACAAGCTTTTATTTAACTCACTTCCTCGTCAGTCTGTCTGTCGTCAGTCTAGATCGAAACGCAGGAGTGAAAATTCGGACAGTTCTACTTGACCGATACGATTCACATTTGGCAAGTGGGTCAAGACATGAAGACAATGCAATCTGAAACTAAATTTGACTTAATTGGATGCCTAATTCATTTTTTATGAATTAATTAAAATTTGGACCGAATTAGTAGGCATGTGTATCCAACCACACCACACGCGTCATCACGTTCCATAGCTGCGCCATCAGGTTGAATAGCTGCGCCATCACGTTCAATCGACGCGCAATGGTTTTTAGTCATGTAACACTATTGTAAATAAAACATGTAAAGTACTGAAAAAAAATTCATAAAAAACGTTTTAATAACAAGCTTTTATGTAATGATGCACTAAAAAGTAGAAAATAAATTATACACTACTATTTAAATTACTAAAAGAAAAGCGTGGGTCTCTTCTCAAATATTAGTAAAGGTATCCAATAGGTACTAAAGTACTAAAGTGACCCACGCTTTTCTTTATAGTAATTTAAATAGTAGTGTATAATTTATTTTCTACTTTTTAGTGCATCATTACATAAAAGCTTGTTATTAAAACGTTTTTTATGAATTTTTTTTCAGACTCTACACCCGCGCCTAGGGCTAAATAAAAAGTAACCGCGAACAAAATTTGCCTTAGCTATGCTATCTATCGAATGTTTTCTCTCCGTCCGCTGTAAGGCTGTAAACCAATGCCCGTGAGTGGCTGAAAAAACAGTCGAATCTGGGAGAAATCGGTGCGACTTTTACTTTTCTTCTTGTATTGTCCTTCTCTGTTCGGCTTAAGGAAGTGTTTTCATAGTGTAGTTGGAGCTGGACTAGAATTTCTCAAATTGGCATTACAAATCATGCCCTTAGGACGCTGATTCACATCAAGTTCCGTTAGAAATTTGAATCTTCATATTCATTCGATCACTTTCTTATTTTTGCTAGTATATATTACGTTCTTTCAAGTATATTTATATAATAAAATGTTTCCATTTAAGTAAAGTAAGTAGTATTTTAATATTAAAATATTAAGAAAGAAATCACACGCAGTAAGATCATGACAGTCACAAGGGTTAGGGTTAGGGTTAGGGCCCTACAGGGCCAGGATTTACAAATAAAAAGAATGTTAGTGTTATAATGCGAGTTCTTGGACAGGATCGATGCTGGACGTTGAGCAATATAGGACGACGTTCCAATAGAGAATACAGAACGACGATGTTATATTTCCATCTTTTATTATATACAATACATACAGCTACATTGACGACAGACGGGACGACTACTTCTAGACATCCTCTCATGACGACAACAAGACTAAGACTGACTTCAACTATCTTCCTAACAACCAACACATCCTCTCCTACGTCACATCCTTATTTCTTTTTCACGCATTCATAATTTTTTATTAATACAACTACACACCTACTCTCAAACCAACAGCATCTTTATTAAACCCATTCAACCACACACATACTCTCAAACTCATACAATACCACCAAGTAAATTTACAACAGTTAGTCACAGCACATGCATACTCGATCAAGACGCGTCTGTATAAGTAGCGTTGACTCGATTTTGACGTATGTATGTCGTGATATCAAGGAAGGAAATATTACATTAGTGCGATAGTCTACCAAAATGTGTCAGTGGAGGAAATATTATGTTAAAATATGGTGACATTTGTAATAACAACATGAATTCAGAACCCACAGCTGACGAATAGCACTCAGCCTCAAATAAATGTTGTTTTTTTTATATCGCAAGGCGACTTGATAAATTGACTGCGCATGCTCCTATGTGTAGAGAGGGTTAGACGTCAGCGTTGACTTATCAAGCAATATCAACATCATCTGAGTGGGTTGAGCCTGCGCCCATTTACTAAATGATTTTATAATTCTACGTTTGCTGGATGCGCCAACATAAACAGAGGACGAATATCTCGGTTGAGTGAAAAATACAGAAAATACGATACTACAAGCTTGTATTAGAAGCTTTTATTTAACCCACTTCCTCGTCAGTCGTCAGTCTGTCTAGAGCGAAATTGCAGGCACTTCTACTTGACAGATACGGTTCGTAGTTGGAACATGGGTCAAGACATGAAGACAATGCATCGTGACATTAAATTCGACTTAATTGGATGCCAAATTAATTGTTTATGAATTAATTAAAATGTTGAACAAATTAGTAGGCAGTCTTATCCAACTAATACACACGCGTCATCACGTTCAATAGCGCGTCATCACGTTCAATAGCGCGTCATCACGTTCAATAGGCGCAATGGTTTTTAGTCATGTAACTCAAATTGTAAATAAAAACATGTAAAGTACTAAAAAAATTCTTAAAAAACGTTTTAATAACAAGCTTTTATGTAATAATGCACTAAAAAGGAGAAAATAAAATATACACTACTATTTAAATAACTATAAAGAAAAGCGTGGGTCTCTTCCTAAATATTAGTAAAGGTATCCAATATGTACTAAGGTACCCACGTTTTTCTTTATAGTTATTTAAATAGTAGTGTATAATTTATTTTCTACTTTTTAGTGCATTATTACACAAAAGCTTGTTATTAAAATGTTTTTTATGAAAAAGTTTTTTAAAAAGAATGTATACATTGAAAATACGTACAATTTTGAAGATGTCGAAATATAAAATACTTTATTTTGGTATATTTAGAAAAGATTCCATTAGAACTTCTATTTAACAGATGTTTATTATTTAAAATTCAACTTTCTGACTCAACGGCTGTTGATTATTTTTTGTTGAACATTTCCATCATGTTTACGGCTGTAGTTTGAGCGCCATTTGTAGCAGCAGTAATTGCACCGCCGGCTCCATGCAGGGCGTATGACGTCACAGTTTGAACCACTTCCTTGACAGAACAGACAGCGCATTCAGCAGCGTCCTTGACCGACACGGCATCTTCTGAAATTGCTTCTTTGGCGCTAATGACGACTTCTTCTGTCACTTCTAGTACATTGGTAGCCGCATCATCAGCGGCGTCGATGATAAGAGTTGCTGCATCGTCCGCGGCGTCTTTGACAATGTCAACTGCGCTCTCAGCTACACATTTGGCGGTAGCGACGGCATCTTTTATCACGGATTTCATTTCGCTTTCTGAAGCTACAATGCTCAATCAAATCATGTCAAAGAAGATAAGCACTGAAATCATAAATAGTCATAATTTTATCCCGGCTCCAGCTGATTTGCTTGTAAGCATGGGTTCATTGATGGTCTCAACTTTAGTTTTATAGGTACACATTGATGAGCAAAATTGGCGAGGGTTTTTCAAGTTTGTCATCAATACGTTGGAGACGAATTATAAAACGTTTGATATAAAGTTACAAAACATTTTACCCCTTGTTGTATTGTTGTTGTTCTTCTCTAAATCAAAACAAATGCCGTTATCACCACAATCGTAATGAACATCTAAACATAAAACTAAAAAGTAATAAACCGTGGGTCATCTCCCCTAAACTTTCTCGAATATACTTATATGAAACAACAGGGGATGGCAACTCGGGATATAGAAATGATTTTTAATCCATTTTAAATACTTAAACTTTTAAAAATAGAATAAAATCTCGTAGAAAAAAGAATTGCATACCAAGTGAACGCCAAGTAAAAACTGCATAATAGTGCCGAATTTAATTAGTACTTTATAAATTCACATGCGTTTTTTGAAAAATCGGAAATAAAAAAAATACCATTTCCGGTCAACGAAAATTACTCAGAATTTAACGGAAGGCAGAGAATCAGATATTGTACTTACATGTGTAATTTCATTTATCTATCTGAAATAGTACTCAAGTTATAGACTTTTAAAAAATTCAAAGTAGAAAAAGTTCCACTTCCGTTTATTGGAAATCGCTCAAAAGTTGATACGGATCTACGATTTTGATATAATACATATATATGAAATTTCATCAACCTAGCTGTAACGGTACTCAAGTTATCGTGTTTACAGACACATAGACACAGATACACAGACACACACACACACACATACAGACATACGGACAAGATTGTAAAACTATTTTTTTTTCTACTCAGGGAGCTGTAAAACGTCGAGTTTTGCAAAATTCTCAATTTTTACTTTTTTTCACGATTACAAGACTTTCTCCATACTTTGTATATACGAGAAAGTAAAAATGTTTCTGGGATCGAACTTGTAGCGGAAACGTAAATATATCTGGAGATGGAACAATCCAGGACAGGAAATTAATCCTAAAGTTAAGCCGGAATCGGAAATTTCACCGTAAAAAGAAATTTAACCTAAATCGGGATTTTTACTAGAACCGAACCATAACCTTTACCTCCATCTGAACAATAACCATAATCTAAACCTAAACCTCTAAGAAAACAAAACCAAAATTTAAACGGAAACGATTATTTAACCGGAAGCTTAACTTAATCTGGAAATAAATCCGAAACCTTAGCCGGAAGAGGAAATTTCATTGTGAATGCCAATTTAAACAAAATCGGAACTTAAACTGGAACTAGAACATTTTAAATACTTAAACTTTGAAAAATAGAATAGAATATCGTAAAAAAAAGAATGGCGCGCCAAGTGAATGGCAAACATTATGTGTATAATAGTGAAGAATATTAGTACTGTATAAATTCGGATCCGTTTGTTTTTAGAAATCGGAAATAGCGTAAAGTACTACTTCCGGTAATAAAAAATCACTCACAATTTGAAAGAAAACAGAAACTTAGATCTTTTACTTCAAAGTGAAAGTTTGTTCATCGGTCTGAAATAGTACTGAATCTATACGCTTTTGAAAAACTAAAAGTAGAACAAGTTCCAATTCTAGTTACCGGAAATCGCTGAAATGTTGATACAGAACTACAAATTTGGTATAATACTTATATTTCAAATGTTATCAACCTAGCTGTAACAGTACTCAAGTTATCGTGTTCACAGACATACACACACACACAAACACACAGACATACGGACAAAATTGCAAAACTATGTTTTCCGACTCAGGGAGGTGTAAAAATTCGAGATTTTTGAAATCTCGATTTCGAATTTTTGCGCGATTAAAATAATTACTCTACACTTCGTTTGCGAGAAAATAAAAGTGATAACGAAAACTTAAATAAATAACACGCTTTTTACATAATATAATACACTAAAAATGGAAAATAAGCTATTTTCTTTAACTATATAATAATAAAACACTATTTTAATAACTAAAAAGAAAATGACCATTTTTTTTTTGCACGATTATTTCATATTTGAGAAAGAAAGAATACGGAATAGTGTTAACAAATGCTTTTTTTTTGTGTGAAATTAAACAAATTATTATTTTCATTCTACTTAGGCACATATTATTAGTAAGGTTTTTATATTTGTGTTTATATTTATAATATATTTTCTAAAATTTTTAATAGCAATGTTTTGCATTTCTAAAAAAATGCGCACCAAAAAAAAAAAAAAACAGTCAGTGTATAATAGCGCTGAAAATGAGTGCTTAATATAATATGTATCTAAAAAATCATCTAATATATCAAATTTTATTTTCATTACATTGTCATCGGCCCTTGCGATACGTGCCAAGGTGACAAGAAATCAATAGAAATGGTTGAGATTTCGCATTCATTTTTCGATCCATGGCGAAATAAATGAGATCGACAAAAGAACAACATGTCAAACTTTATAAAAACTTATAAAAAACATACCTCTGTAAATATCTTCTTTTGACAGGAAGCTCGTAGTGCACAAATAAGAAAAATTAAATATTAAATAAACCAGGAACAATTAAAAAGTTTAGAATATAAAATATAAACGAAAATAATGTGAAAAAAATCATAAAAAACGATACCTAAATACTAGTAAACGTATCCAATAAGCATTATAGCGACCCACGCTTTTGTTCATAGTTATTTAAATAGTATAGTACGACCCGACCCGCGGCGTATCATACGCCGCTATTTAGTTGATTTATTTTCTACTTTCAGTAATTCATAATTTGTGAATTCGACAGTACCAATGCTGCCACTGAAAATATTTGCTTTAAAACACTAACCCCCCTCCTTTCCCCTAACCCCGACCCTACACCCCCCCCCCCCCCGTGAAAGCAGCCTCCTCTTAGTTACCTCCTGTAAGTTTAAAGTCGGTTCAAACTGAATTATCTGCCCCTAACAGCCGTCACTAAACCTGGCTGTACGGTTTGTAAACATTAACATGACCACAGCTCAGCAGACCATGTGGGGGTGGGGTAGGGTGGTAGCGATAGTGATAGAGAGAAAGAGAGGGGACTGTAAGGAGGCGCTTGCAGCTTGTTTTCTAACGGCTCGCAGAGGAGAATTATATATATATAGATTATAACAAATTAAAGAAAATAATTTATTTTCTCCTTTTCAGTGCATTATTACATAAAATCATCTTATTAAACCGTTTTAGTGCATTTTCTACTTTCTCGCAAACGAAGTAGAGAGTAAGTATTGTAATAGTGCAAAAAAGTCGAAATCGAGATTATATATATCTCGACTTTTTACAACTCACTGAGTCGGAAAAAACATAAATATACAATTGTGTCCGGATGTCTTTGTGTATGTGCGTGTATGTCTGTGAACACGATAAATTGAGTACCGTTATAAAATTGCAGTTCTGTATCAACTTTTCAGTGATTTCCGGTAAACGGAATTGGAACTTTTTCTTTTGGTTTTTCAAAAGCCTATAGCTTGATTACTTTTTCAGATAGATAAACGAAATTGCACATATAAGTAACAGATCTATATTGTCTGCGTTCTGTCGAATTTTATTTTAAGTTCACCGGGAGTAGTACTTTACGCTATTTCCAATTTCTAAAAAAATAAAGTGGCAGTGATCTCCCTAAACTTTCTCGAATATTCTTATATAACACTACGGTGGATGTCAACTCAGGGTATAGACATGATTTTTAATCCATTTTTAATTACTTAAACTTTTAAAAATAGAATAGAATATCGTAAAAAAAAGAATTGCGCACAAAAAGAACGGCAAACAATTTATGTATAATAGTGCGGAATATTATTAGATTTTAAATTCATATTTGTTTCCTTATAAATCGGAAATAGCGTGAATTACTACTTCCTGTTAACGGAAATTACTCAAAATTTGTCAGAAAGCAGAGCATTAGATTTTTTTTACTTATATGTGAAATTTCATTTAACTAACAGAAACAATACTCAAGTTATAGGCTTTTGAAAAATTGAAAGTAAAACAAGTTCCACTAAGTTTTTTGCACGATTACAATACTTCCTCTATACTTCGTATAACAGATAGTAAAAACGCATATGAATTTATAAAGTACTAATATTCCGCCCTATTATATACATATTGTTTGTTTTCACTTTGTATTCTTTTTTCCACGAGATTCTTTTCTAGTTTAAAAAGTTCAAGTAATTAAAAAATGATTAAAATCATGTCTATATCCCGAGTTGCCTTTCCTCGTAGTGTTATATAAGAATATTTGAGAAAGTTTAGGGGAGATAGCTCCCGCTTTATTTTAGTACTTAAAATTGTTTAATACTATAGAGTTGCATGACTAAAAACTATTGCGCACCTAATGAACATGATAACGCATGTATAATAGTGCGGAATAGTAGGAAAATCTATAAACTACTAAAACTCAAGTTTGTTTACATGTTTGAATATTTATTTGTTTGTCTGATTTACTATATCAAATGGTTCTACTCATCGTGAAGAGCTGTAAAATAGTATGTAGGTAGAGAACAATTTTTGTTTTAAGACAGACTGTTAATCACAAATTTATTTAAAGACGTTATTGATTAACCACATTTTTTTAAAAGATTAGAAAAACCACTAGAGTCGACGAAACAGTGACGTCACATTTTTTGTTTACTTTTTATAACAATAAAATTGCGGCTTCCATCATAGCCCATTCAAAAGTTTAACGCGTTCTAAATCTAATTTTCTTTCGGCCATAACTTTAACAATACGTCCGTTTGCTGTTTTTATTACGTTCCAACACTTATATAAATTTTCAACTGTCTTTTTCATTTAGTTTTACAATAAATTTCTCTACAATCTGACCAAGAAAGTTATTTATAGATCTATCATGTGGCCAAGCAAGTTATTTATAGATCTAGATCTAGAATCTAGGTCAAACAAAAGATTAATTAGATACATACCAGAGATTAAGTAAATAAAAATACAATCCATTTTATAATCATAATACATTTTTAGTCCTTAAATACTTGTTATAAATCTTTGTGATATATCTATCTAGATCTAGATTCTAGATTCTAGATCTAGAATTTCTAGATTTTAGATCTAGATCTAGATCTAGACCTAGCTAGATCTAGATCTAGCAAAAGTTACGCAAATAGATCTAGATCTACTAGATTCTAGACTTAAGCAAACGAGTCGTAGAATCTAGATCTATACTAGATCTAGATAATTTAGACCTTCTTTATTTTATATAAATCTTTGTTTGGCTAATTTAAGATAAAATTTAATTTGAAAGTTACTACTACTCTAGACTTAGATCTAGATCTATGCGCGTAACTCAAGTTGCATAAGGAGACTCAAAGTATTAAAGTATAGTATAAAAATTCATCTGTGACGTCACGAGTAAATAGCTAAGTTGTTAGTGTAATCGGCTCTCATGTGGGGGGCACAGGTTCTAGACCAACACGTCTATGATAATTTTTTTTTTCAATTTTTATTTTATTTTTTTAGATGTGAATGATAAAGTTGCCTATCTGAACTTGGCGGGATACAGGGCAGTTGAAGTAGAGTTCATCTGTTTCTTTGTCCTAAGCATATGAAGGGATAGTGTGGTCAGAGACATGCTCGGCTGGAATAGTTTTTGAACCGATAAAAACATGTTGTCTGAGACTTGGCGGGACACTGGGCAGGTGAAGTAGAAATGAGTAGCTCACCTGTGACGTCAGTATATGAAGGGATAGTCCGAAATCGGTGTTTTCGGTGTTTTTAAAAGATAAAAAACATATTTTTGAATGTGGGGTCTGTTTTTTGTGTGACGATAAGTGACACTGCAGTAGCGTAGCAAGAGGGGGGGGGGGGGGTGGACATATGTCCCCGGGCGCCGACCTTAGGGGGCGCCAAAATGGGTTGGAAAAATAAATTGAAAGGATGAGGGGGGTGCAAATCGAAAGTTTGAGGGGGGGGGGTGCAAATCGAAATCTTGAGGGGGTGGGTACACATCAAGTTTGAGGGGGGGGGGTGCAAATCGAAATCTTGCGGGGATGGGGGGGGGGGGGTTCAAGGTATTTTGGTATTTCCTTTTAGTCTATAACGTGAACCCAGTCACACAAAAAGGTTGTGACATTTTGGTGTCAGAAGTGGTCAGTGCTCACACCGTGAAGGAAAGAATTAAATCTAGATTTAGTATTGTAACTGAATAACTGTGCTTGCATCATTACGATGGAGTTCGATCTCTATGCTAAATACATGGAGTTGGCTGACTCTTTAGGATACATTAGGGCAGAAAAGGCCAAATGGGTTGAAGATAAAATAGCAGAAAAAAAATATCGGATGCAGCTGAAAGGGAAGAAAGAGCTTTAGAGAGGGGATTCGCTAAAGTTAAAATGGAGGCTGATAAGGAACTAAATCTAGCTAAAATAGAAGCCGAAGATAGAGAAAAACAGAGACAACATGAGTTAGAATTAGAAAAAATTAAAAGTAACCGATCTCAAGACAGCACTGTTAACAAAACGGACCATTGGAAGCCTAAATTCAGAGCATTTAAACCACAGGACGAAAGTGTGGAAACTTACTTAATACACTTTGAGCAAACATGTAAGAGTTTTAATTATTCATCTGCTGGGAAGGCACAGGCTTTATTGACTAATTTGACAGGAGAGACTATTGCCATAATAGCAAGTATGTCTGAGGCTGAAAAAGAAGACTATGACCTAGTAAAAGAAAGATTGATGAAACATTTTGGAAAGACAGAAGACTATTACAGAAAGACTATAAGAGATGCTAGAATTAACAACACTGGTGACATAAACCAGATCATTTTTGACATTCGCAAATGCATGAACAAAAGGCTAGAATTGGCAGAAATAGATTTAAAGAATCCTGAAGCAATTATTGAACTCAACCTGATAGATCATGTTTTAAATAATGCAACAGATAGTTTATTCACTTTTTTGAGTGAAAGACAAGTTAGGACACAGAAACAATTAATAGAGCACCTTAATATTTATAAGGATGCACATCCAGGGGCTATTTTGGACAAAAGAGAGCAGGGAGAGATTTCAGCAGCAGTCTACAATAGAAACTCTAGCAGGGATCAAAGAAGGTATGGCAACAGCAAGAGAGATAGAAGTAACAGTGCACCTACCACATGGAAACCAGACAGGTATAAATATAGCAGAAGCATAGAGTGTTACAACTGTGGAAAAAAGGCCATGTAAAGTCTGAGTGTCTCAGCTCACAAAATAGAGTTACATATCTTAGCAATAATTACAGAGGAGGTTATGCACCTAATAACAACTATAGAAATCAAAGTAATTATTACAGACAAGAACAGTATAATGGACAAAGTAGAAATGAATTCCACAATCAAAGTAGACAGCCAGGAATGGAACCAGACAACAGGGGAGAAAATAGAATTAGTAGAAATAATCATCAAGAGATATCAGCAGGAGTAGAAAGGTTAGAGATGGTGGCATCTGTTAGTCAAAGCAATACAACACTGAAGATGTTCCCAGCTAAAGTAAACAATGTCAGAGTAATGTGCCTGAGAGATTCAGGTTGCACATGCATTATTGTTAAGAAAAGTCTTGTAAGACCTGAACAATACATTCCTGGCATAATAAAGATGACATATGCCAACAAGAAATTTAGGGATGAGTGTAAGATGGCAGTAGTTGATATAGATTCTGCTTGGCTGAAAGGTAAATATAAAGTGGCAGTCATGGAACAACCAATAGCAGACATGATTATTGGGAATGTAAAGGAGGTGAAAGAAAGTAATCAGGAAGATATAGTTAGATGGGAAAGTCAAATTGGAGCAGCGGTTGAGACAAGAACACATACAAACACTAAAAGAACTACTAGAAAGAATAAGGACAGAAACTGCATGTGGGAGTACATACAGTAGAATTCTTAGGATTTAAGATTAGAAATAAAGAAATTGGACCTACTGAAGGAAATAAGGACAAAATATTAAATATCAAAACTCCTAGTACAAAGAAAGAAGTGAAAGCATTGTTGGGACTATGCAATTTTTATAATATTTTTGTGGATAAATATGCTGAACTTACTACTCCTTTAAGAGAATTGCTATCCAAAGACAAAGTTAAACTAGTATGGACACAGGAATGTGAAAGTGCCTTAAATAAAATAAAGGCTGAATTCATGAGTGACAAGGTACTAATGTCACCAGATTTTAGTAAGCATTTCACTCTTTTTACTGATGCATCAAATGTAGCGTTAGGAGCCTGCTTAATGCAAGAAAAGGGCAATAAACTATACCCAGTACAATACATCAGCAGGGCATTATCACCAACAGAACAAAGATATGCAGTGATTGAGAAAGAGTGTCTAGCAATTGTATGGGCATTGAGTAAATTACAGAAGTATTTATTGGGAAGACACTTTACTCTCAGAATAGATCACAAGCCATTGATCACAATCAATAAGAAAATGATAATGAATAGCAAAATAAATAGATGGGCACTGATTTTACTAGATTTCAAGTTTGAGATAAAAACAGTAAAGGGACAGCACAATACACTAGCTGATTTTTTATCAAGACAGATTGAAGATGAAAAAACAAACATGGAACTGACTAAAGAAAATAATGACCTGAGACATATCAGTCAATCCTTATAAGGAAATTTTGAATAATGTAGTATGTGATGTGTACTTCCAGAGAACATTAACATTTTACAAATGTGAGCAGGATAGGAATAAGTCATAATATGACCTTTATAAATATGTTTTATCACTATTTTAATTTAGTAATGAAAATGAACATACATTTTGTTGTATTTTTATGATTTGTATGTATACTGTATATCTTGTTAAGTAATAAACATGATTATGGCAGTATGAGCTGACAGATGTGGTAATTTACATATGTTATGATGAGGAGTTTACCTCAGCCAGTGAAGTAGGGAAATCAAGGATATGATTTGCCCATGGGAGCTATTGCATAGCTATAATTTTGTTCTACTAAAATAGAGTTTTCCTAAGTTAGATTTATTTGAGATACACTAAGAGGCAATATTCCTTAGTGAGGTTTAATGATTTCTTTTTTTGTTACACTAAGAGGAGATGTTCCTTAGTTAGAGTCATTTGTTCTTACTAAACTAAGAAGGTTTACCTAAGTTACAATTTTTCTTAATGGCGATACTTATAAGATAAGTGACGCTTTACACTTTGCCATGTATTTTATGAATATCATTGTTTAAATTTAAAAAGTGTACATATAAAATAATTTAGGATGTTCATTAGCAGGTTTCTTTTTCAACATTATTTCCATTTCACTGTTACATGTATCATGAAGATTTTATAGTGAATGTGATCTATATAACAAAAAAAAAATTAATAAATCAATTTTTTAAACGGGAGAAAGGGCGTATAACAGTGAAATGATGGTGGATTGTATCTTGGGAGTGCGTGTGTTGTAAAAAAGGCGAGATTGCATCAGGGAGACAGTGGCTGTGCGCATGCGCGAAAGGAACAGGAGAGAAAGGAGGCAAGAAGATGGCATAGCTTGAGTGAACACGCTGCCTGTATGAAAACAAAATAAATATGAAAAACTGCAAAAGAAGGCTTGTCTTTTGATTTTGTATGTGTAATATAAAAGGTAGGAGAAAGGTCTGTGACACAGATATTTGTAAAAAAAAAACATTGAAGCTTGTGATGCAAACATTAAAAATTTAGTATTTATAGTGGAAACCAACAATTATGCGGTAAATTTGACGGCCCGTAAAAATCTGGGACCCCTGACTGCAACCCTTTCAACACCGTCTTAATCCGCTACTAATACAGACAGACAGAAAGACACACACACACAGACACAGAAACACACAGACTTATAGACACACACACATGACGGGAGGTCAACACGTCAAAATTCCCCGAAGCCTTTTTTTTTTATTTGTAAAACAATACAATTTGTATATCTTAGTATGCCAGGATAATAAATGTCAAAATGGCTGAATTCCAAAATACCTACTGCCATATTGGCCGTAGTAAGTTTGGAAAATAAGGTCAAGATGTTTACTCATTTTATTAATTAAATATCAGAATAGCATAGGAACATTTAAATGTAAAAAAAAGGGGGGGGGGGGGGGGAGTGTGTACATGGGTTAGAGGGGGGGGGGGGAGGGGTGTGTACACGAAGTTCCTCATAATATTTTACTTTGTCTTGTATTTTATTACAGTTAAATAAAAGTAGTCTATTTAATACAATGCAACAAAATGCAAACGATGTTTGAATGACTCCAAAGACTCATGTAAACAAGTTTTGATCATCAGTGGTCATCATCGTGTGAGTACATGACAATGACGGGAGTTACTACCGCTAGCTGTGTGACTTGTGGCCGTGGTTGATGCTGAGGCTCTGTCGACACGTCGGGCTCAAAATAAGGTGGCATGAATATCTCCGAGCCAGAGGACAGTTCTTCTACAGACCCGTAGATGGACCAGCCAGCGGTGTCGGCCACACTCAAGTCTATAAATAGGTCAACCACATTCTCCTCATTTCCGCTAGCCATGATGACGTCACCAGGTCCTCTAACTTGGCCCAATATTTCATTTTTCTCTTCCTTTTCAGTGATTTCTTTCTCGATTTTCATTTCGCCCTCTGTACCCTTTTCCTCGGGTGTAAATCTTTCAACAATTAAGTCCAACACAGGCCAGGACTGCGTGAATTCGTCGATAATCTCGTCCATCTGACCCTTGAAACTGACCGTCTTCAGACTTAGCCTCGCACCCCTAGTCGACAAAACGTTTTTCAACAGCATGGGAACAAATCCACCAGCCAACGTAGCCAGGGTAGTATTGGTGGAGGACATCTGGTGATTAAATACTTTATTTGAATAAAGGAGCAGGGTAGTATTGGTGGAGGACATCTGGTGATTAAATACTCTATTTGAATATAACAAAGCCAGGGTAGTATTGGTGGAGGACATCTGGTGATTAAATACTTTATTTGAATAAAGGAGCAGGGTAGTATTGGTGGAGGACATCTAGTGAATAAATACTTTATTTGAATATAGGAGCAGGGTAGTATTGGTGGAGGACATCTGGTGATTAAATACTTTATTTGAATATAACAAAGCCAGGGTAGTATTGGTGGAGGACATCTGGTGATTAAATACTTTATTTGAATATAACAAAGCCAGGGTAGTATTGGTGGAGGACAACTGGTGATTAAATACTTTATTTGAATAAAGGAGCAGGGTAGTATTGGTGGGGGACATCTGGTGATTAAATACTTTATTTGAATAAAGGAGCAGGGTACTATTGGTGGAGGACATCTGGTGATTTAATACTTTATTTGAATATAACATAGCCAGGGTATTATTGGTGGAGGACATCTGGTGAATAAATACTTTATTTGAATAAAGGAGCAGGGTACTATTGGTGGAGGACATCTGGTGATTAAATACTTTATTTGAATATAACATAGCCAGGGTATTATTGGTGGAGGACATCTTGTGATTAAATACTTTATTTGAATAAAGGAGCAGGGTACTATTGGTGGAGGACATCTGGTGATTAAATACTTTATTTGAATAAAGGAGCAGGGTAGTATTGGTGGAGGACATCTGGTGATTAAATACTTTATTTGAATATAGGAGCAGGGTAGTATTTGTGGAGGACATCTGGTGAATAAATACTTTATTTGAATAAAGGAGCAGGGTAGTATTGGTGGAGGACATCTGGTGATTAAATACTTTATTTGAATATAGGAGCAGGGTAGTATTGGTGGAGGACATCTGGTGATTAAATACTTTATTTGAATATAGGAGCAGGGTAGTATTGGTGGAGGATATCTGGTGAATAAATACTTTATTTTAATATAGGAGCAGGGTAGTATTGGTGGAGGACATCTGGTGATTAAATACTTTATTTGAATATATGAGCAGGGTAGTATTGGTGGAGGAAATCTGGTGATTAAATACTTTATTTGAATATAGGAGCAGGGTAGTATTGGTGGAGGACATCTGGTGAATAAATACTTTATTTGAATATAGGAGCAGGGTAGTATTGGTGGAGGACATCTGGTGAATAAATACTTTATTTGAATATAACATAGCCAGGGTAGTATTGGTGGAGGACATCTGGTGATTAAATACTTTATTTGAATAAAGGAGCAGGGTAGTATTGGTGGAGGACATCTGGTGATTAAATACTTTATTTGAATATAGGAGCAGGGTAGTATTGGTGGAGGACATCTGGTGATTAAATACTTTATTTGAATATAGGAGCAGGGTAGTATTGGTGGAGGACATCTGGTGAATAAATACTTTATTTGAATAAAGGAGCAGGGTAGTATTGGTGGAGGACATCTGGTGATTAAATACTTTATTTGAATATAACATAGACAGGGTAGTATTGGTGGAGGACATCTGGTGAATAAATACTTTATTTGAATAAAGGAGCAGGGTAGTATTGGTGGAGGACATCTGGCGATTAAATACTTTATTTGAATATAACATAGCCAGGGTACTATTGGTGGTTGACATCTGGCGATTAAATACTTTATTTGAATATAGGAGCAGGGTAGTATTGGTGGGGGACATCTGGCGATTAAATACTTTATTTGAATATAACATAGCCAGGGTAGTATTGGTGGAGGACATCTGGTGATTAAATACTTTATTTGAATAAAGGAGCAGGGTAGTATTGGTGGAGGACATCTAGTGAATAAATACTTTATTTGAATATAGGAGCAGGGTAGTATTGGTGGAGGACATCTGGTGATTAAATACTTTATTTGAATATAACAAAGCCAGGGTAGTATTGGTGGAGGACAACTGGTGATTAAATACTTTATTTGAATAAAGGAGCAGGGTAGTATTGGTGGGGGACATCTGGTGATTAAATACTTTATTTGAATAAAGGAGCAGGGTACTATTGGTGGAGGACATCTGGTGATTAAATACTTTATTTGAATATAACATAGCCAGGGTATTATTGGTGGAGGACATCTGGTGAATAAATACTTTATTTGAATAAAGGAGCAGGGTACTATTGGTGGAGGACATCTGGTGATTAAATACTTTATTTGAATATAACATAGCCAGGGTATTATTGGTGGAGGACATCTTGTGATTAAATACTTTATTTGAATAAAGGAGCAAGTTACTATTGGTGGAGGACATCTGGTGATTAAATACTTTATTTGAATAAAGGAGCAGGGTAGTATTGGTGGAGGACATCTGGTGATTAAATACTTTATTTGAATATAGGAGCAGGGTAGTATTTGTGGAGGACATCTGGTGATTAAATACTTTATTTGAATATAGGAGCAGGGTAGTATTTGTGGAGGACATCTGGTGAATAAATACTTTATTTGAATAAAGGACCAGGGTAGTATTGGTGGAGGACATCTGGTGATTAAATACTTTATTTGAATATAGGAGCAGGGTAGTATTGGTGGAGGACATCTGGTGATTAAATACTTTATTTGAATATAGGAGCAGGGTAGTATTGGTGGAGGATATCTGGTGAATAAATACTTTATTTTAATATAACATAGCCAGGGTAGTATTGGTGGAGGACATCTGGTGATTAAATACTTTATTTGAATATATGAGCAGGGTAGTATTGGTGGAGGACATCTGGTGATTAAATACTTTATTTGAATATAGGAGCAGGGTAGTATTGGTGGAGGACATCTGGTGAATAAATACTTTATTTGAATATAGGAGCAGGGTAGTATTGGTGGAGGACATCTGGTGAATAAATAGTTTATTTGAATATAACATAGCCAGGGTAGTATTGGTGGAGGACATCTGGTGAATAAATACTTTATTTAAATATAGGAGCAGGGTAGTATTGGTGGGGGACATCTGGCGATTAAATACTTTATTTGAATATAGGAGCAGGGTAGTATTGGTGGAGGACATCTGGTGAATAAATAGTTTATTTGAATATAACATAGCCAGGGTAGTATTGGTGGAGGACATCTGGTGATTAAATACTTTATTTGAATATAGGAGCAGGGTAGTATTGGTGGAGGACATCTGGTGAATAAATACTTTATTTGAATAAAGGAGCAGGGTAGTATTGGTGGAGGACATCTGGTGATTAAATACTTTATTTGAATATAACATAGACAGGGTAGTATTGGTGGAGGACATCTGGTGAATAAATACTTTATTTAAATATAGGAGCAGGGTAGTATTGGTGGGGGACATCTGGCGATTAAATACTTTATTTGAATATAGGAGCAGGGTAGTATTGGTAGAGGACATCTGGCGATTAAATACTTTATTTGAATATAACATAGCCAGGGTACTATTGGTGGTTGACATCTGGCGATTAAATACTTTATTTGAATATAGGAGCAGGGTAGTATTGGTGGGGGACATCTGGCGATTAAATACTTTATTTGAATATAACATAGCCAGGGTAGTATTGGTAGAGGACATCTGGTGATTAAATACTTTATTTGAATATAGGAGCAGGGTAGTATTGGTGGGGGACATCTGGCGATTAAATACTTTATTTGAATATAACATAGCCAGGGTAGTATTGGTGGTTGACATCTGGTGATTAAATACTTTATTTGAATAAAGGAGCAGGGTAGTATTGGTGGAGGACATGTAGTGAATAAATACTTTATTTGAATATAGGAGCAGGGTAGTATTGGTGGAGGACATCTGGTGATTAAATACTTTATTTGAATATAACAAAGCCAGGGTAGTATTGGTGGAGGACAACTGGTGATTAAATACTTTATTTGAATAAAGGAGCAGGGTAGTATTGGTGGGGGACATCTGGTGATTAAATACTTTATTTGAATAAAGGAGCAGGGTACTATTGGTGGAGGACATCTGGTGATTAAATACTTTATTTGAATATAACATAGCCAGGGTATTATTGGTGGAGGACATCTGGTGAATAAATACTTTATTTGAATAAAGGAGCAGGGTACTATTGGTGGAGGACATCTGGTGATTAAATACTTTATTTGAATATAGGAGCAGGGTAGTATTGGTGGAGGACATCTGGTGATTAAATACTTTATTTGAATATAGGAGCAGGGTAGTATTTGTGGAGGACATCTGGTGATTAAATACTTTATTTGAATATAGGAGCAGGGTAGTATTTGTGGAGGACATCTGGTGATTAAATACTTTATTTGAATAAAGGAGCAGGGTAGTATTGGTGGAGGACATCTGGTGATTAAATACTTTATTTGAATATAGGAGCAGGGTAGTATTGGTGGAGGACATCTGGTGATTAAATACTTTATTTGAATATAGGAGCAGGGTAGTATTGGTGGAGGATATCTGGTGAATAAATACTTTATTTTAATATAGGAGCAGGGTAGTATTGGTGGAGGACATCTGGTGATTAAATACTTTATTTGAATATATGAGCAGGGTAGTATTGGTGGAGGACATCTGGTGATTAAATACTTTATTTGAATATAGGAGCAGGGTAGTATTGGTGGAGGACATCTGGTGAATAAATACTTTATTTGAATATAGGAGCAGGGTAGTATTGGTGGAGGACATCTGGTGAATAAATAGTTTATTTGAATATAACATAGCCAGGGTAGTATTGGTGGAGGACATCTGGTGAACAAATACTTTATTTGAATATAACATAGCCAGGGTAGTATTGGTGGAGGACATCTGGTGATTAAATACTTTATTTGAATATAGGAGCAGGGTAGTATTGGTGGAGGACATCTGGTGAATAAATAGTTTATTTGAATATAACATAGCCAGGGTAGTATTGGTGGAGGACATCTGGTGAATAAATACTTTATTTAAATATAGGAGCAGGGTAGTATTGGTGGGGGACATCTGGCGATTAAATACTTTATTTGAATATAGGAGCAGGGTAGTATTGGTGGAGGACATCTGGTGAATAAATAGTTTATTTGAATATAACATAGCCAGGGTAGTATTGGTGGAGGACATCTGGTGAATAAATACTTTATTTAAATATAGGAGCAGGGTAGTATTGGTAGAGGACATCTGGCGATTAAATACTTTATTTGAATATAACATAGCCAGGGTAGTATTGGTGGTTGACATCTGGCGATTAAATACTTTATTTGAATATAGGAGCAGGGTAGTATTGGTGGGGGACATCTGGCGATTAAATACTTTATTTGAATATAACATAGCCAGGGTAGTATTGGTGGTTGACATCTGGCGATTAAATACTTTATTTGAATAAAGGAGCAGGGTAGTATTGGTGGAGGACATCTAGTGAATAAATACTTTATTTGAATAAAGGAGCAGGGTAGTATTGGTGGAGGACATCTGGTGATTAAATACTTTATTTGAATATAGGAGCAGGGTAGTATTGGTGGAGGACATCTGGTGATTAAATACTTTATTTGAATATAGGAGCAGGGTAGTATTGGTGGAGGACATCTGGTGATTAAATACTTTATTTGAATATAACATAGCCAGGGTATTATTGGTGGAGGACATCTTGTGATTAAATACTTTATTTGAATAAAGGAGCAGGGTACTATTGGTGGAGGACATCTGGTGATTAAATACTTTATTTGAATAAAGGAGCAGGGTAGTATTGGTGGAGGACATCTGGTGATTAAATACTTTATTTGAATATAGGAGCAGGGTAGTATTTGTGGAGGACATCTGGTGAATAAATACTTTATTTGAATAAAGGAGCAGGGTAGTATTGGTGGAGGACATCTGGTGATTAAATACTTTATTTGAATATAGGAGCAGGGTAGTCTTGGTGGAGGACATCTGGCGATTAAATACTTTATTTGAATATAGGAGCAGGGTAGTATTGGTAGAGGACATCTGGTGATTAAATACTTTATTCGAATATAGGACCAGGGTAGTATTGGTGGGGGACATCTGGCGATTAAATACTTTATTTGAATATAACATAGCCAGGGTAGTATTGGTGGTTGACATCTGGCGATTAAATACTTTATTTGAATAAAGGAGCAGGGTAGTATTGGTGGAGGACATCTAGTGAATAAATACTTTATTTGAATAAAGGAGCAGGGTAGTATTGGTGGGGGACATCTGGCGATTAAATTCTTTATTTGAATATAACATAGCCAGGGTAGTATTGGTAGAGGACATCTGGTGATTAAATACTTTATTCGAATATAGGAGCAGGGTAGTATTGGTGGAGGACATCTGGTGATTAAATACTTTATTTGAATATAGGAGCAGGGTAGTATTGGTGGAGGACATCTGGTGAATAAATAGTTTATTTGAATATAACATAGCCAGGGTAGTATTGGTGGAGGACATCTGGTGATTAAATACTTTATTCGAATATAGGAGCAGGGTAGTATTGGTGGGGGACATCTGGCGATTAAATACTTTATTTGAATATAGGAGCAGGGTAGTATTGGTAGAGGACATCTGGCGATTAAATACTTTATTTGAATATAACATAGCCAGGGTAGTATTGGTGGTTGACATCTGGCGATTAAATACTTTATTTGAATAAAGGAGCAGGGTAGTATTGGTGGAGGACATCTAGTGAATAAATACTTTATTTGAATAAAGGAGCAGGGTAGTATTGGTGGAGGACATCTGGTGATTAAATACTTTATTTGAATATAGGAGCAGGGTAGTATTGGTGGAGGACATCTGGTGATTAAATACTTTATTTGAATATAGGAGCAGGGTAGTATTGGTGGAGGACATCTGGTGATTAAATACTTTATTTGAATATAACATAGCCAGGGTATTATTGGTGGAGGACATCTTGTGATTAAATACTTTATTTGAATAAAGGAGCAGGGTACTATTGGTGGAGGACATCTGGTGATTAAATACTTTATTTGAATAAAGGAGCAGGGTAGTATTGGTGGAGGACATCTGGTGATTAAATACTTTATTTGAATATAGGAGCAGGGTAGTATTTGTGGAGGACATCTGGTGAATAAATACTTTATTTGAATAAAGGAGCAGGGTAGTATTGGTGGAGGACATCTGGTGATTAAATACTTTATTTGAATATAGGAGCAGGGTAGTATTGGTGGAGGACATCTGGTGATTAAATACTTTATTTGAATATAGGAGCAGGGTAGTATTGGTGGAGGATATCTGGTGAATAAATACTTTATTTTAATATAGGAGCAGGGTAGTATTGGTGGAGGACATCTGGTGATTAAATACTTTATTTGAATATATGAGCAGGGTAATATTGGTGGAGGACATCTGGTGATTAAATACTTTATTTGAATATAGGAGCAGGGTAGTATTGGTGGAGGACATCTGGTGAATAAATACTTTATTTGAATATAGGAGCAGGGTAGTATTGGTGGAGGACATCTGGTGAATAAATACTTTATTTGAATATAGGAGCAGGGTAGTATTGGTGGAGGACATCTGGTGAACAAATACTTTATTTGAATATAACATAGCCAGGGTAGTATTGGTGGAGGACATCTGGTGAATAAATACTTTATTTGAATATAGGAGCAGGGTAGTATTGGTGGAGGACATCTGGTGAATAAATAGTTTATTTGAATATAACATAGCCAGGGTAGTATTGGTGGAGGACATCTGGTGAATAAATACTTTATTTAAATATAGGAGCAGGGTAGTATTGGTGGGGGACATCTGGCGATTAAATACTTTATTTGAATATAGGAGCAGGGTAGTATTGGTGGAGGACATCTGGTGAATAAATAGTTTATTTGAATATAACATAGCCAGGGTAGTATTGGTGGAGGACATCTGGTGATTAAATACTTTATTTGAATATAGGAGCAGGGTAGTATTGGTGGAGGACATCTGGTGAATAAATAGTTTATTTGAATATAACATAGCCAGGGTAGTATTGGTGGAGGACATCTGGTGAATAAATACTTTATTTAAATATAGGAGCAGGGTAGTATTGGTGGGGGACATCTGGCGATTAAATACTTTATTTGAATATAGGAGCAGGGTAGTATTGGTAGAGGACATCTGGCGATTAAATACTTTATTCGAATATAGGACCAGGGTAGTATTGGTGGGGGACATCTGGCGATTAAATACTTTATTTGAATATAACATAGCCAGGGTAGTATTGGTAGAGGACATCTGGTGATTAAATACTTTATTTGAATATAACATAGCCAGGGTAGTATTGGTAGAGGACATCTGGTGATTAAATACTTTATTTGAATATAGGAGCAGGGTAGTATTGGTGGGGGACATCTGGTGATTAAATACTTTATTTGAATATAGGAGCAGGGTAGTATTGGTGGAGGACATCTGTTGATTAAATACTTTATTTGAATATAACATAGCCAGGGTAGTATTGGTGGTTGACATCTGGTGATTAAATAATTTATTTGAATAAAGGAGCAGGGTAGTATTGGTAGAGGACATCTGGTGATTAAATACTTTATTTGAATATAGGAGCAGGGTAGTATTGGTGGAGGACATCTGGTGATTAAATACTTTATTTGAAAAAAAGGAGCAGGGTAGTATTGGTGGGGGACATCTGTTGATTAAATACTTTATTTGAATATAACATAGCCAGGGTAGTATTGGTAGAGGACATCTGGTGATTAAATAATTTATTTGAATATAGGAGCAGGGTAGTATTGGTGGAGGACATCTGGTGATTAAATACTTTATTTGAATATATGAGCAGGGTAGTATTGGTAGAGGACATCTGGTGATTAAATAATTTATTTGAATATAGGAGCAGGGTAGTATTGGTAGAGGACATCTGGCGATTAAATAATTTATTTGAATATAACATAGCCAGGGTAGTATTGGTAGAGGACATCTGGTGATTAAATACTTTATTTGAATATAGGAGCAGGGTAGTATTGGTAGAGGACATCTGGTGATTAAATACTTTATTTGAATATAGGACAAAAATGAACCGACATAGGGTCATCCATTCATGACGGAGATAGAAATTTTGATTTTAGACCCCTCCCTCCCCATCCCCGTCCACACGCATCCACTTTCGACTTGACCACACCTCCCCCCCCTTGGGGACGTCCACAAAAAAATTAATAGACCTCTGAAAACCTACTATTAATTTACTATTTAGTTACATGTAATGTGTTCTTGTTACTGATACGGCTCTATTATTTTCGATAATGTTAATTGTTACAACTAAATATTAAAAGTAGAATTTAGCCCGTGGAGAGAAACATTAGTAGGTTTTATTTTAAACGTCAAAATATAAATATTTTTTTTTTTTTTAGAGTTTAAGGATTTTCTCCATTACAAACCAAAAGCGCATGCAAATTATTAACCTTTTGTGTGTGTGCGTTGGAATGGGTTGATAACACAGTACGATTCTCTGCACTCGTATTATTTTTTGTACTCGTTGAATGATTAATATTAGCACTAATGACATTAATTAATCGCAAGGCCTCCTCTGGTTCATGGCTTCCAGTTTCTTCCAGGCATCTCTTCTGGGGAGGGTGAGGTGGGGGTGGGGGGTGCGGGGGTATGGGGGGGCACAACCCACCCCCCAAACGAAATTTATATAGAAAATATATATTTTAAATGTCCACCCCCCTACCCCCCGGAAATTTTTGTCGCCCCCCCCCCAGGAGAAAAGTCTTAAAGATAAGCTGATGGCTCCTATTTTGTTTACTTAATCGCTCGCTTTCCAAAGAGGTGCCTTTTTTTTGTTCGTCCAAAAATGACGTCACACTCCAGAGAACTGGAGGGGGATTTCAGAAGGTGTGACGACACCCTTTGCAATAATGTTAGAAACTAAGATAAAGCCGTTGCTTCACGTTTAAGTTTCTTAAAAACTTTAAATTAAAACCAATCTAGGCCTATTCAACGCTGACCATGTTCATTAAATATTTGAGGTGGGACGTAATTGTATGTGTTGGGTTCCTGGTTTTTTAAAATGAAGATTAGTGATAGTCGGGAGGGAGGGGAGGTAACAATCATTAAATATCTTGACGTTACTTATTTTTAGAGATGACCTGGGTGTAGGAGGGAATCCAGTACTTTGTTTACACGCTGCGATGTTGTTGTTTTAATTTCACGTGTTACATGCAGGATAAGAGTTTTATGTTTGTTTTAAATCGTAAGCACGTCAATGGTAAATTCAACATGTAGAGGTCTACATGGACCCGAACTCCCCCCCCCCCAGTCCACAAGCATCCATAAAAGCCGATTTTTTGAGAACATCCACCCCCCGTGTGGACGTCATAAATGGATGACCCCTAAACAATTGCGTCGCACAACATATATTATAAATAACCCCAAAGGAACAAATTAAAATAGTACATAAACGTGTAACACACTCAAATTAAAATAGTACACAAACGTATAACATACTCAAATTAAAACAGTGTACATATTAACAGCGTACACCAATTAACGAAGTACACACATTAACGAAGTACATACATTAACAGTGTACCCATACTAATATTGTAGACAAACCTACCGCATACACGTTTCCAAAGGCCATGACAACGATCATGACAAACATCAAAAACACGACGATAATCATAAACTTTCCTGTAGCCATCAGCAGACTCAAATACACTGGACCTGGTGCACCATAGACTTGAACCTGCGTTATGGGGAGGGTCAGTCAGGTCAAAATATCATCAATACAAACGTTATTTACGCTAAATTGAAACACACACTAGACCCAATACACCGGACCTGGTGCACCATAGACTTGAACCTGCGTTATGGGGAGGGTCAGTCAGGTCAAAATATCATCAATAAAAACGTTGTTTACGCTAAATTGAAACACACACTAGACCCAATACACCGGACCCGATGCACCATAGACTTGAACCTAACATATTAAAAAATAAAACGACGTTTTATACAATCTAAGCCAACTTTATCGATTGATTTTTGCAGTCATAATTATAACTCTATTATACAAGTCATTGTGTGTGATGATTTACATTCTGATAGAGAACCTCTTATGTCAGGCAAATGTATTCTTGAATCTATTCGTTAGACATGTCAATAAAATATCGCAACATTCTCTCATGAGTTTCGCGTTTCCGTCTTAAAACAATCTTTCTGTAATTCACAAATACAACCATACAAGTCTGTAGCCGTTCATCTTCTTAACCTTCTACTCATGAATGATTTGCAGACTCTTTACCTCACAAAGTCTTTGAAAAAGTCGCAACGGAATTCTGGGTGTGTCATTGCAATCTAGAAATAACAGTAACTGCCCAATTTTCCACCGGATTTCTTTGTTTGAAAAATCTAATTTTGGTATTTTTTCTTTGGTCTCATCTAGACAAGTTACCTGGTGATGAGATTTGTGAAAGGTTCAATTGAAGAAAATATGAAACCTAAACTTCTGCACTACAGGTTCAAGTCATTTAAATTTTCAACTAAAACTGTAGAATAAATTTATAAATAATTATTAAGCTTTAGACTGAAATATAAATGCCTTTAAGTAGCCTGTATTCATTGAACAGTTGAAGATTTACATTCTTACAAACTCTCGTACCTGAAAGGCGGTGTTTTCTTGTTCACTAGAGGACATGCTAGCTATTCTTCGGAGGTCTGAGGTCGTCCTTTCAATGATGTCATCTATGATAGTTTTGTTGAATGTCAGGTAGTTCTCATACACGTTGCTATAGCAATCATTCATGTAGACAAAAACAAGCAAGACCATCGAGACGTACTTCAGGACATTACCAGCGTTTATAATAATTCCCATCATAGTAAAGGCCATCACCTGCAAACAGTATAATAAAGGCCATTTCCTTCAATCGGATTTGTATTAAAAAAATTACCTACAAAGAATAAAAGCCATGACTAAGATTTATATCGAAAAAAAAATCCATAAATAACATACAATCAGATTTGACATTGTTAAATCAACAAAAAATCCATAAATAACATACAATCAGATTTGACATTGTTAAATCAACAAAAAAATTCATAAAAAAACGTTTTAATAACAAGCTTTTATGTAATAACTAGGCATACTGCCTAGCTTCGCTTAGGTTTTCAAAAACATTTGAGAATTTGAATACTTAATTATTTAGTGACGGCTGAGGTGTGGAGTGCTTAAATTTAAACAGTAATGCTAATTTTAGAGAAAATGTTTTTTTTGTTTTTTTTTTTGGCCTCAGACATGTAATTTACAGCGTCAGTTGTGTGTTCACTTTAGTATTACAGTTTTCATCATCGGCTTGTGACAATAGTTACATGACTAAAAACCATTGTCAAGTTTATAGCTAAAGTTTCAAAAAAATATTATGGGATGGCGTAGTCTAGTGGTAAAGAACTAGACTGCTGACCCGACTAAAAAACCATCGCGCGTCTATTGAACGTGATGACGCGCTTTTGACGTAGAGCCCCCTTCGCTCCACGCCCAACACGGCCGTGATGACGCGTGTGGATAGAATTGCCTACTAATTCGGTCCAAATTTTAATTAATTCATAAAAAAATTAATTAGACATTCAATTAAGTCAAATTTAATGTCATAATGGATTGTCTTCATGTCTTGACCCACGTACCAATTACGAACCGTATCTGTCAGACAGACTGACGACTGACGAGGAAGTGAGTTAAATAAAAGCTTGTAAAAACTTTACTGACCTCAACAAATAAACAGCCCATATTTACTCACCTCAACAAATAAACAGCCCACATTTACTAACCTCAACAAATAGACAACCCATATTTACTGATCTCAACAAATAAACAGCCCATATTTACTCACCTCGCCAAATAAACAGCCTATATTTACTGACCTCAACAAATAAACAGCCCACATTTACTAACCTCAACAAATAGACAACCCATATTTACTAACCTCAACAAATAAACAGCCCACATTTACTAACCTCAACAAATAGACAACCCATATTTACTGACCTCAACAAATAAACAGCCCACATTTACTAACCTCAACAAATAAACAACCCATATTTACTGACCTCAACAAATAGACAACCCATATTTACTAACCTCAACAAATAAACCGATGGACTCCGAAAAGACCAAGGCTATCGAGTAAAGAATGCACAGTGTGAAGATTGAGGTGAGTACTTGAAGCAAAACGCTCCTCACGCTAGCACATCCTGCACAACTCCATTCGTCTGGACAACACACATTTTCTCCCGTCGAGGTGAGCTTGTCGCTGTGAACAGACTTATCAATTCGAGATAATTTCTTCCCTAACATCTGCATCTTGACTAACATTTGGTTCTTCTCTTTATCTGCTACTAAAGCTGATTCTCTGGCCAGTTTACGTGCGTGGTATGGAATTCTGAAGCTTAAGTAGACTGTAGGTAAACAGTAGAGTAGAAACACACAAATGCTAACAGGGACCAGAACGACTAAATAAACTGGAGCCAGGAGAAATCCCATAATACCACAGCGTTTAAAAGGGTAAAGAATCGCCCGTACACCAATGCCAAGTACGCCTGTCTGAGAGACGGCGTTCATATCTTGAAGAGAACAACGACAAATGTCTTTTAGTTTCTCCCTGAAGGTACGATCAGAGAAGCCGATGATGACAGCCACAAGCACGTACAAAGCGTAGGTAGCAAGAAACAGGCCATGAGTTGGAGTCAAGTACTGCACCACGCTCGCCCTGTACAAGTTAAACGACTCGTACAGACCGTTAGCCTCCAAAGCTCTTCGTCGCTGGGTAAGTTCATCTTCTTCGAATTTAAAGTAGATGATTAAACGGATGTAATACGGGATCGGGAATATAACAATCATCAGCATTTTCACAATTACCTGCAGAAAAAAGGATGTATCACAAAAGTAAAGACATCATAAAAATACCAGGACAATAAAGAGACATAACTTGAAAAGATCATATGACAAGTCGACAGGCAGTTGATACAACATCACATTTGAGTACGACAGACAGAATATTTTTAAAATGTAGCTATATTTGTAACTGTTCAACATCGAAGACCATATTACCTCATGCGTTAGGGTTTGTACCAGAAAAAATTGTTCCAGAACCAAATTGTACCAGAACCAAATTGTACCTGAACAAAAATGTACCTGAATAAAATTGAACCTGAACAAAATTGTACCAGAACCTAATTGTACCAGAAAAAATTGTCCCAGAACCAAATTGTACCTGAAAAAAATTGTACCTGAACAATATTGTACCTGAATAAAATTGAACCATGTAATTTTAAGCCGACAGTTCGGCTCCATGTCCGCGAAGATACTTGATTCACAACAATCTTTAAAAGGGTCAAGGTTTTTTAGTTTACACCTGAATAGGTTATCGTAAACTGTCCTTAATAACCCAGTAGGAGGTTCACATTCAGGTAGAATCCTTTTTCCTTTTACCTGTCAAGTAATGCAGAATCAGATGTTCAACATATAGTCGTAAAACTACATCACATTAGGTAATAACAAAATCTTACCTTGTACCTGAGGGAAGCCCTGTTATTTATCAAAGCCTTAATCCTAACGCTTAATCAATCCGTAATCAATCTTCCCACTCTACTTTACCCAAACTTTAATCTTTGCCCTCTACTTTACCCAAACTTTAATCTTTGCCCTCTACTTTACCCAAACCTTAATCTTTGCCCTCTACCCAAACCTTAATCTTTGCCCTCTACCCAAACCTTAATCTTTGCCCTCTACCCAAACCTTAATCTTTGCCCTCTACTTTACCCAAACCTTAATCTTTGCCCTCTACCCAAACCTTAATCTTTGCCCTCTACCCAAACCTTAATCTTTGCCCTCTACCCAAATCTTAATCTTTGCCCTCTACCCAAACCTTAATCTTTGCCCTCTACCCAAACCTTAATCTTTGCCCTCTACTTTACCCAAACCTTAATCTTTGCCCTCTACCCAAACCTTAATCTTTGCCCTCTACTTTACCCAAACCTTAATCTTTGCCCTCTACCCAAACCTTAATCTTTGCCCTCTACTTTACCCAAACCTTAATCTTTGCCCTCTACCCAAACCTTAATCTTTGCCCTCTAACCAAAACTTAATCTTTGCCCTCTACTTTACCCAAACCTTAATCTTTGCCCTCTACTTTACCCAAACCTTAATCTTTGCCCTCTACCCAAACCTTAATCTTTGCCCTCTACCCAAACCTAAATCTTTGCCCTCTACCCAAACCTTAATCTTTGCCCTCTACTTTACCCAAACCTTAATCTTTGCCCTCTACCCAAACCTTAATCTTTGCCCACTACCTAAACCTTAATCTTTGCCCTCTACCCAAACCTTAATCTTTGCCCTCTACCCAAACCTTAATCTTTGCCCTCTACTTTACCCAAACCTTAATCTTTGCCCTCTACCCAAACCTTAATCTTTGCCCTCTACTTTACCCAAACCTTAATCTTTGCCCTCTACCCAAACCTTAATCTTTGCCCTCTACCCAAACCTTAATATTTGCCCTCTACCCAAACCTTAATCTTTGCCCTCTACCCAAACCCTAATCTTTGCCCTCTACTTTACCCAAACCTTAATCTTTGCCCTCTACCCAAACCTTAATCTTTGCCCTCTACCCAAACTTTAATCTTTGCCCTTTACCCAAACCTTAATCTTTGCCCTCTACCCAAACCTTAATCTTTGCCCTCTACCCAAACCCTAATCTTTGCCCTCTACCCAAACCTTAATCTTTGCCCTCTACCCAAACCATAATCTTGTCCTCTACTTTACCCAAACCTTAATCTTTGCCCTCTACTTTACCCAAACCTTAATCTTTGCCCTTTACCCAAACCTTAATCTTTGCCCTCTACCCAAACCTTAATCTTTGCCCTCTACTTTACCCAAACCTTAATCTTTGCCCTCTACCCAAACTTTAATCTTTGCCCTTTACCCAAACCTTAAACTTTGCCCTCTACCCAAACCTTAATCTTTGCCCTCTACCCAAACCTAAATCTTTGCCCTATACCCAAACCTTAATATTTGCCCTCTACCCAAACCTTAATCTTTGCCCTCTACCCAAACCTTAATCTTTGCCCTCTACCCAAACCCTAATCTTTGCCCTCTACCCAAACCTTAATCTTTGCCCTGTACCCAAACCTTAATCTTTGCCCTCTACCCAAACCTTAATCATTTGCCCTCTACTTTACCCAAACCTTAATCTTTGCCCTCTACACAAACCTTAACCTTTGCCCTCTACCCAAACCTTAACCTTTGCCCTCTACCCAAACCTTAATCTTTGCCCTTTACCCAAACCTTAACCTTTGCCCTCTACCCAAACCTTAATCTTTGCCCTCTACCCAAACCTTAATCTTTGCCCTCTACCTAAACCTTAATCTTTGCCCTCTACCCAAACCTAAATCTTTGCCCTCTACTTTACCCAAACCTTAATCTTTGCCCTCTACCCAAACCTTAATCTTTGCCCTCTACTTTACCCAAACCTAAATCTTTGCCCTCTACTTTACCCAAACCTTAATCTTTGCCCTCTACCCAAACCTTAATCTTTGCCCTCTACTTTACCCAAACCTTAATCTTTGCCCTCTACCCAAACCTTAATCTTTGCCCTCTACCCAAACCTTAATCTTTGCCCTCTACCCAAACCTTAATCTTTGCCCTCTACTTTACCCAAACCTTAATCTTTGCCCTCTACTTAACCCAAACCTTAATCTTTGCCCTCTACTTTACCCAAACCTAAATCTTTGCCCTCTACACAAACCTTAATCTTTGCCCTCTACTCAAACCTTAATCTTTGCCCTCTACCCAAACCTTAATCTTTGCCCTTTACCCAAACCTTAATCTTTGCCCTCTACCCAAACCTTAATCTTTGCCCTCTACCCAAACCTTAATCTTTGCCCTTTACCCAAACCTTAATCTTTGCCCTCTACCCAAACCTTAATCTTTGCCCACTACCCAAACCTTAATCTTTGCCCTCTACCCAAACCTTAATCTTTGCCCTCTACCCAAACCTTAATATTTGCCCTCTACCCAAACCTTAATCTTTGCCCTCTACTTTACCCAAACCTTAATCTTTGCCCTCTACCCAAACTTTAATCTTTGCCCTTTACCCAAACCTTAATCTTTGCTCTCTACTTTACCCAAACCTTAATCTTTGCCCTCTACTTTACCCAAACCTTAATCTTTGCCCTCTACTTTACCCAAACCTTAATCTTTGCCCTCTACCCAAACCTTAATCTTTGCCCTCTACCCAAACTTTAATCTTTGCCCTTTACCCAAACCTTAATCTTTGCCCTCTACTTTACCCAAACCTTAATCTTTGCCCTCTACCCAAACCTTAATCTTTGCCCTCTACCCAAACCTTAATATTTGCCCTCTACTTTACCCAAACCTTAATCTTTGCCCTCTACCCAAACCTTAATCTTTGCCCTCTACCCAAACCTAAATCTTTGCCCTATACCCAAACCTTAATATTTGCCCTCTACCCAAACCTTAATCTTTGCCCTCTACTTTACCCAAACCTTAATCTTTGCCCTCTACCCAAACTTTAATCTTTGCCCTTTACCCAAACCTTAATCTTTGCCCTTTACCCAAACCTTAATCTTTGCCCTCTACCCAAACCTTAATCTTTGCCCTCTACTTTACCCAAACCTTAATCTTTGCCCTCTACTTTACCCAAACCTTAATCTTTGCCCTCTACCCAAACCTTAATCTTTGCCCTCTAACCAAAACTTAATCTTTGCCCTCTACTTTACCCAAACTTTAATCTTTGCCCTCTACCCAAACCTTAATCTTTGCCCTCTACCCAAACCTTAATCTTTGCCCTCTACCCAAACCTTAATCTTTGCCCTCTACCCAAACCTTAATATTTGCCCTCTACCCAAACCTTAATCTTTGCCCTCTACCCAAACCTTAATCTTTGCCCTCTACCCAAACCTTAATCTTTGCCCTCTACCCAAACCTTAATCTTTGCCCTCTACTTTACCCAAACCTTAATCTTTGCCCTCTACCCAAACTTTAATCTTTGCCCTTTACCCAAACCTTAATCTTTGCCCTCTACCCAAACCTTAATCTTTGCCCTCTACCCAAACCTAAATCTTTGCCCTCTACCCAAACTTTAATCTTTGCCCTCTACCCAAACCTTAATCTTTGCCCTCTACCCAAACCTTAATCTTTGCCCTCTACCCAAACCTTAATCTTTGCCCTCTACCCAAACCTTAATCTTTGCCCTCTACCCAAACCTTAATCTTTGCCCTCTACTTTACCCAAACCTTAATCTTTGCCCTCTACCCAAACCTTAATCTTTGCCCACTACCTAAACCTTAATCTTTGCACTCTACCCAAACCTTAATCTTTGCCCTCTACCCAAACCTTAATCTTTGCCCTCTACCCAAACCTTAATATTTGCCCTCTACCCAAACCTTAATCTTTGCCCTCTACTTTACCCAAACCTTAATCTTTGCCCTCTACCCAAACTTTAATCTTTGCCCTTTACCCAAACCTTAATCTTTGCCCTCTACCCAAACCTTAATCTTTGCCCTCTACCCAAACCTTAATCTTTGCCCTCTACCCAAACCTTAATCTTTGCCCTCTACCCAAACCTTAATCTTTGCCCTTTACCCAAACCTTAATCTTTGCCCTCTACCCAAACCTTAATCTTTGCACTCTACCCAAACCTTAATCTTTGCCCTCTACCCAAACCTTAATATTTGCCCTCTACCCAAACCTTAATCTTTGCCCTCTACTTTACCCAAACCTTAACCTTTGCCCTCTACCCAAACCTTAATCTTTGCCCTCTACCCAAACCTTAATCTTTGCCCTCTACCCAAACCTTAATCTTTGCCCTCTACTTTACCCAAACCTTAATCTTTGCCCTCTACTTTACCCAAACCTTAATCTTTGCCCTCTACCCAAACCTTAATCTTTGCCCTCTACTTTACCCAAACCTTAATCTTTGCCCTCTACCCAAACCTTAATCTTTGCCCTCTACTTTACCCAAACCTTAATCTTTGCCCTCTACCCAAACCTTAATCTTTGCCCTCTACTTTACCCAAACCTTAATCTTTGCCCTCTACCCAAACCTTAATCCGCAGCTGTGATATATGCACGTGACTAGTTTCTTCTCTCGGCAAGTTGTCAACAGCTTCTCTGAATTTTGCCCACGCGGAGATCTGCTCAAAGGTCAAACGTTTTCTGTAGCGGACGTTGGTGTCTGCCTGAAGTGAAACCACCTCATCAGGACATTTAAAAATACCCATATTGGCCGCATTGTATTCACTTCAAAGAGCATTCTTATTTGCAAACATCAGAAGACTTACCTGATCTGTGATGAAAATCTTCATTTGGATCGAGTTCTTTAGGTGAACAACATATTCCGATGCAACATATGCGGCGTTGTAAACAGTCTTTGGCAGAAATTTAGGGCAGAATAAAAACATCAAAATCTAATGCAGAAAACAGTAAAGCGTAATTTAGAACGTTAGAAGACAAACATCAAAATGCAATATAAAATAAGGTTTGTACCGTTGCCCATAACTACACAGCTATATATATGTGGTCAAATAAAAAGTCTGACCTTGATCGAAGTTATGGCCAGGTATAAAATGTTGATCCAAAAGTCCTCTTGGTTTCTTGAACAGACGACGTTGTTGTGGATATCTCTACGGCAACAGTTGTGGACAAAGTCTGCACGTCCAGCAATTTGTTGGATTTCTTGGTTACAAACAAATCTTTCACTGGAGGTAAACCTTAGACTATATAAAAAGGGCAACACCGAACTGTCTAATGCCATCTATCTATGGACACACACTGATGAACCAACCTTGACGGTGACTTATCAACGACAGATTGACTCAATAACAACATTCGGATTGAATTGGCCTGCATATCAGTACTCAAATTTACTGAAAATTAAGTTTAGTATTTAAAAAACGTGGTGTATGAAAACAATAAAACAATTTTATAAGCAGTAGTTAACATTTCTGCACACACCAAAACCACATCAAACTTCATAGACCAACTAACATTCTCGCTCATAGATTGGCCTATAGCTAATTCTGCTCATATCTCTATCACAAAGGAAATAATCATGTCTGCACATACGCCACCGCATACGCCTACGCCTACAAGTACACGTACACGTACACGTACACGTACACCTAAACCTAAACCTAAACCTAAACCTAAACCTAAACCTAAACCTAAACCTAAACCTAAACCTAAACCTAAACCTAAACCTAAACCTAAACCTAAACCTAAACCTAAACCTAAACCTAAACCTAAACCTAAACCTAAACCTAAACCTAAACCTAAACCTAAACCTAAACCTAAACCTAAACCTAAACCTAAACCTAAACCTAAACCTAAACCTAAACCTAAACCTAAACCTAAACCTAAACCTAAACCTAAACCTAAACCTAAACCTAAACCTAAACCTAAACCTAAACCTAAACCTAAACCTAAACCTAAACCTAAACCTAAACCTAAACCTAAACCTAAACCTAAACCTAAACCTAAACCTAAACCTAAACCTAAACCTAAACCTAAACCTAAACCTAAACCTAAACCTACACACACACCTACACCTACACCTACACCTACACCTACACCTACACCTACACCTACACCTACACCTACACCTACACCTACACCTACACCTACACCTACACCTACACCTACACCTACACCTACACCTACACCTACACCTACACCTACACCTACACCTACACCTACACCTACACCTACACCTACACCTACACCTACACCTACACCTACACCTACACCTACACCTTCACCTTCACCTACACCTACACCTACACCTACACCTACACCTACACCTACACCTACACCTACACCTACACCTACACCTACACCTACACCTACACCTACACCTACACCTACACCTACACCTACACCGCTAAGTGTGTGTTTAAGATGGGGAATTTTCGTTGGGTAATTAACAATGAAAGAAAACTGTAGGCGTCAGTAATTAAACTGCTACCCGTGATTAAAGATTTAGAATATTCATTGATATCAAGATTTAACCAAGCTACTGTTTTAAACAAATCTAAAAGATCGCTAAAGTATGATTTAGGAAATTTAATCTTAGAATATTTAAAGAATGATTAATATCTATATATTTATATACATATAAATGCATGATATACCTCTTTATATCCTGATATATATATATATATATATATATATATATATATATATATATATATATATATATATATATACATATATATATATATATCTATATATATAATTCTCTTCCTCTCTTACGCTACCACCTCCAACCCCCCCCCCCCCCCCACCCCCACCCCCTCACATGGTTTGGTGAGCTGTGGTTCACGCTGTTTACATTTTACAATCATGGAGACGGGTTTGGTGACGGCTATTAGGGGCAGATAATTTAGTTTGAAACGATTTTAAACTTAGAGGAGGTAACTAAGAGGAGGCCGCTTTCACGTGGGGGGGGGGGGGGGGGGGGGAAAGGGGGGGGGGGGGTAGTGTTTTTAAGCAAATATTTTCAGTGGCAGCATTGGTACTGTCGAATTCACAAATTATAAATTACTGAAAAGTAGAAAAAAAAAACAACCAAATAGCGGCGTATGATACGCAGCGGGTCGGCTCGTATAATATAAAATGTTCAAATCTGTAAGTTTGTATGTCGTGGATTTCAAAGGAATATAAGAAAAAACCATACTTACATTGATTTAAGTAATAGATTTTTAAAGTACTCATGGTCTAAATAAGTGACTTAAATAATTAATATTGAAAGTGTTTTAAAACATTTTTCATTTTGCATACTTAGAATAATATTTTTCATTATGAATATTACATAAAATTTAAAAAAAATGAATCAGCGTTTATAAAATGTACGAGCCGGCCCGCGGCATAACATACGCCGCTATTTAGTTGTTTCTAATTTTCAATAATTCATAATTTGTGAATTCGACAGTACCAACGCTGACACTGAAAATATTTCTTTAAAACACTATAAGTAGCTCGTTAAGGACCATAACCCCCCCTTCCTTCCCTCCCCCCCCCCCCCCTCCTCCCCCCCCCCCCCCCTACGTTTAAAATCGTTGGCTCTGCTTGTAAACATTTAGAGTGAACACAGCTCACTAAAACCATGTAGGGGTGGGGAGGTAGGGAGAGCGTTTGCAGCTTGTTTTCTAACGGCTCGAAGAAGAGAATTATATATATAGATAATTGTGTCTGAAAAGTATTTGCATTTAGTCGTTTAGCGCTCATTACGTCCCTTGATTAGGAAAACACAGTTACTTCCCTTAAAAAACAAATCGGGGAGAGAATTTACTTTTTATTACTTTGTTTTGGTGTTAGGAAAAAAATAATTACATAATTAGCTGGGATTGATTAAGTGCAATGTTGTTTGTATTTTTAATACTGCCTTTTATTTATTCCACACACTGATCGTACTGTTTTCTTATTATTACTTTTAATCAAAGACAGGTGAAGTAACAAAAGACATCTGTATTCGGGAATGGGAATTCCCGCACGTTACTATTTTTTTGCGCATTCATTTTGTCTGTCCTTTTTTGCGCACGAAGGGGAATTCGTTTTTGTCGCACCAGAAAGCTCTTTTATAGACACCTGCACCAAACTACAAGAAGATATACCATTAATACTAATAGTTTCGCTGTCTCTCTATGTATGTATCTATCTATCTATCTATCTGTCTGACAAGAACGCTCTAGAGAAAACACAAGGAAATTAAAAACTCTCACAGTGAAACGAAAGACGAAGTATGACGCGGTCACATTTAGCATAGAGTAGAAAATAATCTCAGTAATATGACGTCATTGTTTCTCGAGTAAACATTGAATACAAAGGCAATTTGGTCTAATCTAAGTGTTTTGCGTGAAGAGTTTCTTTCATACAATTCTTCGGGTAGGGGCGAAGCCCCACCCCCACGTAAGAACGTCTGAGCCCCCCCCCCCTCCCCAACTCAAAAGAAATTTCTTCATCGATACTCTATAATAAAATTACCGCCTAATTAATGTGTCTAATCTAAAAAGTGGTTTTCTTGCAATTTCTTTAATGCAATTCTTCGGGTAGTGGCCGATATAATACTAGCTGTCCCGGGTTGTGTTGTGTTTTGTTGTGTTCGTGTTGTGTTTGTGTTGTGTTGTGTTTATATTGTGTTGTGTTGTGTTTGTGTTGTGTTGTGGTTGGGTTTGCGTTTGGATTTGGTTTGTTTTCGTTTGCTTTTTCGTTTGTTTTTTCTTTGTGTTTGTATTGGTGTTTGTGGTTGTGGTTGGGTTTGTTGTTAGGTTTTTGTTTTCGTTTGTATTTGTAATTGTGTTTGCGTTATGTTTGTGTTTTTTTTGTTTTTTTTTCGTTGGTTGTGGTTAGGGTGGGCAATGCCGGGTATATGATGATTACTAAACACACAGGTAATGGTCTTTAACAGAAATGTTTTTCACAGAGGCCAGAGCAGGGCCTGGCCGGGACGGCTAGTATATATATATATATATATATATATATATATATATATATATATATATATATATATATATATATATATATATATATATATATGCATAATAAAAATATACTTACCAAAACCACGAGTACAAAAGTAACAACTGTACCCACCAAAACCTCCTGTACAAAAGTAACAACTGAACCCAACAAAATATTCAATCCACAAAAAAAAAAAAAAAATACCCACGAAAATCTCGTGGATAAAAAAAAAAATACCTACCAAAACAACCGAACGGATTGTCCCTGAGTTCAATGTCCGCTTTCTTGACGCCAATGGTGAGAATGTTCATGGACAAGACGTCGTAATGAAAGGACAGCATCAGTAGAGTCCGGCCATGTTGGTTTTTTGTTGTGTACCATAGCCAGGGCTGGTCAACAGATAGCAAGTATGATATGTCAGTCTTGGTCAAAGAGACCATCAGATATCGGCCATTCATACAAGAATTGTATCTGACATCAGACAGATCATCAGATATTGGCCATTCATACAAGAATTGTATCTGACATCAGACAGATCATCAGATATTGGCCATTCATACAAGATTTATATCTGACATCAGACAAACAGATCATCTGATATTGGCCATTCATACAAGAATTGTATCTGACATCAGACAAACAGATCATCGGATATTGGCCAGTCATACAAGAATTGTAGCTGACATCAGACAGATCATCAGATATTGGCCATTCATACAAGAATTGTATCTGACATCAAACAGATCATCAGATATTGGCCATTCATACAAGAATTGTATCTGACATCAAACAAACAGATCATCAGATATCGGCCATTAATACAAGAATTGTATCTGACTTCAGACAGATCATCAGATATTGGCCATTCATACAAGAATTGTATCTGACATCAGACAGATCATCAGATATTGGCCATTCATACAAGAATTGTATCTGACATCAGACAGATCATCGGATATTGGCCATTCATACAAGAATTGTATCTGACATCAGACAAAACATCAGATATTGGCCATACATACAAGAATTGTACCTAACATCAGACAGATCATCAGATATTGGCCATTCATACAAGAATTGTATCTGACATCAGACAAACAGATCATCAGATATTGGCCATTCATACAAGAATTGTATCTGACATCAGACAAACAGATCATCAGATATTGGCCATTCATACAAGAATTGTATCTGACATCAAACAGATAATCAGATATTTGCCATTTATACAAAAATTGTATCTGACATCAGACAGATCATCAGATATTGGCCATTCATACAAGAATTGTACCTAACATCAGACAGATCATTAGATATTGGCCATTCATACACGAATTGTATCTGACATCAGACAGATCATCAGATATTGGCCATTCATACAAGAATTGTATCTGACATCAGACAGATCATCAGATATTGGCCATTCATACAAGTATTGTATCTGACTCCAGACAAACAGATCATCAGATATTGGCCATTCATACAAGAATTGTATCTGACATCAGACAAATCATCAGATATTGGCCATTCATACACGAATTGTATCTGACATCAAACAGATCATCAGATATTGGCCATTCATACAAGAATTGTATCTGACATCAGACAGATCATCAGATATTGGCCATTCATACAAGAATTGTATCTGACATCAGACAGATCATTAGATATTGGCCATTCATACAAGAATTGTATCTGACATCAGACAGATCATCAGATATTGGCGGCTGATACAAGACATTTATGTTACTAGTAGTCTCGGCTAGTCTTGCACTGGCATTTGAGAAAAACCTCACATTCAAAGGGTCGAGACTTGTGTGCTTATTATGGGTGATTGCAGTTTCGCGCACAGTTAACTTAGACAAAGTTAGTTGGGAATCTTTAACACCCCACTTACAACCCTCAAATGATAGTAGGTTGATATCTATCTGGTAACTTCTTTCCTTAGAACGTTTATTCGTTTTATTGCAATGCGTACTATTTCGGTGCATTCGGGGGTATTGAAAGTTTATAGATATATTTTAAAGCTATAGGCTCTGTAGAAATGTACTTAATTAATAAACCTAATTTATTTATTTGTGTGTATCTATTTTAAGGGAACATAGTTGCACGCTTCACTGTCTCTTCTTACAATATGGTTGCCATGGCAATGGCATCCAATGTTAAATAAGTAACATATGTATTGATCATGAAATTAAACTTAATTGTGTTGGAGGGGATCCCTTCCAACACTAAAATTAAGAACGAAGAAATAGATAATCATATAATAATCGATCCTTCTTTTACAATCCTAATAGACCCATCTGGCTAATTTATGTAAAAGAAAACATTCTAGAAACATTTTTTTTCGAAGTTTCTAAATTTGGTATAATGAAATACCTTTAATTAATACTAATTTACTGGTTTTTTACCATAACCAATTTTGAAATTTTTAAACTAATATATAAAGCTCAATTCTGTATGTAACACATATGTTTGTCGTGGATCTTCAATGGATTTAAGTGTTAGATAATTAAAGTCCTTATGGTCTAAATTTATGAGTTAAAAAATTAATATTAAAAGTTTTGGGAAATAATTTTCATTTATCAAACTGAAAGTAATAATTTTCGGCATTTTCATTAAACACAAGTTTTTAAAAAAATATCATCTTTTACAAAAATTCTAATTATGTCTTTATTTAGTCCTATAGCACTTACTTCCCTTTGATAAATTAGGAAAACACAATTACTTCCCTTTATAAAACCATTGCATTTTGTGGAAAATAATTTACTTTTTAATTACTTTGTTTTGGTGTTGGGAAAAAAAAATAATTACATAATTAGCGGGGATTGATCAAGTGCAAATGTTGTAGGTATTTTACGGATAAGCTTGGAGTATTAAAATTGTTCATTAAATTGAAACAGGCGCGTTCGTTTAAGTGAGTGCAAAAGACTATGAATAAGTTGGGGTACTATAGTCGTTTATTAAGCTAAAACAAGCGATTCCGCCCCGGGCTAGACTGTGAGCACTTTGCGTTTATGTTCGCGTTAGTGTTTTCTTTGTGTTTAGGTTGGGTTTGCGTTAGTGGTTGCGGTTTGATTTGGTTCGTTTTTGTTCTTTCTTTTTTCGTTTTTGTTTGTGTTTTTTTTCTTTGGGTTTGTATTTGTGTTTTTGGTTGGTTTTGCGTTTGGATTTGGTTTGTTTTCGTTTGCTTTTTCGTTTTTTTTTGTGTTGTTATTGGTTGGTATTGGTGTTTGTGGTTGTGGTTGGGTTTGTTGTTAGGTTTTTGTTTTCGTTTGCTTTTTTGTTTGTTTTTTCTTTGTGTTTGTATTGGTGTTTGTGGTAGTGGTTGGGTTTGTTGTTAGGTTTTTGTTTTCGTTTGTATTTGTAATTGTATTAGCGTTATGTTTTCGTTTTGTTGTTTTTGTTGGTTGTGGTTTCGGTGTGCAATGCCGGGTTTATGATGATTACTAAACACACAGGTAATGGTCTTTAACAGAAAGGTTTTTCACAGAAGCCAGAGCAGGGCCTGGCCGGGACGGCTAGTTCTTATTTAAAAGTGAGTACAATGGCAATTGTGTCATAGAAATATTTTTATAAATGTTTTTCAATACATAACCTTTGAAAATAATATAGAATCGAGTAGAAAAAATAATTGCTCATTAAGTAATAATGTATAATAGAGCGGTGAATCAGTAGGCCTACTTTAAAAAAGAAGACATTTAAAACCATAACCGTAACCGTAACCGTAACCGTAACCGTAACCGTAACCGTAACCGTAACCGTAACCGTAACCGTAACCGTAACCGTAACCGTAACCGTAACCGTAACCGTAACCGTAACCGCAACCGTAACCGTAACCGTAACCGTAACCGTAACCGTAACCGTAACCGTAACCGTAACCGTAACCGTAACCGTAACCGTAACCGTAACCGTAACCGTAACCGTAACCGTAACCGTAACCGTAACCGTAACCGTAACCGTAACCGTAACCGTAACCGTAACCGTAACCGTAACCGTAACCGTAACCGTAACCGTAACCGTAACCGTAATCGTAATCGTAATCGTAACAATGACTAAAATGTAAAACGTAAACGTAGACGTAAAACGTAAATGTAAACGTAGACGCAAATGTAGACGTAGACGTAAACGTAACAATCTCAACCTAAATCTTAAATCTTATCCTAATTCTAACCCTAACCTTATCTTACCTTGTAATAAAAACCAGTGTTATTTCTATAGGGACTTGAATTGTAGTTTCTAAGATATACCGTAAACTGGAACAAATTGACGGACTCTCTTTCTTCTGCCTGTGGATATCGTTTTACATTCATTATAACTTGAGGCAAAAATCCATGCCCTGCACCTAACCCAAAATTTTAATCTTGTCCTTTAACCATATTTGTTTTATATTTAATACAACATCATTCTTTTTTTTTTTGGCAATCACTAAACCAACCCAGTCTCTAGCCTCCACCGTGTACCTTCATAACTACTTGAAGCAGAAAACTTAACGCACTAAGCAATATTGGATGTTAAATTATTGTAACAAAAATTGAACTACGGATATCTTAAATAGTAAAAACTTTTTCAAGAAAAAACAAACAAGCAATACAGATTGTTTACTTGTAATTACATCTCGCTAGCGGCATGATTGAAGAATATACTGAAACAAACAAGTGTCAAGAAATGCAAAAGGAAAGAGAAACGGAGTTATTTAGAACTGCTGGCAAGTGAAACAAAAGCACTTTACTATGGGAATATTAGGGACGTGTACAATATAATTAAAAAGATATCTAGGAAGTTCATTAAGCCAGAAAGGCCAGGGAAGACAAAAGATGGAAAGACAATACCTGATGAGGAAGGACAGAGGAAGAGATGTGCAGAACGTTTTGAAGAACCACTGAATAGACCACCAGCTGAAAGTGATCTCCCTATAGACTGCAACCCACCTTCAAGAGAAGAGATACATAAAGCTATAAAGCAGCTGAAAAATTTGAAGGCTCCAGGAACATATGGTATACCGGCAGAATCACTGACAGCAGATATAGAAACTAGCACCACACTACTATACACACTCTTCAAGAAAATCTGGGAAGGTAAACAAATACCAAAGGAGTGAAGGAGTGGAAGAAGGGACTACTCATAAAACTTCAAAAGAAAGGCGATCTTAGTGCATGCTCTAACTATAGAGGTTTAACACTTTTGTCCATCCCAGGCAAAGTCTTCAACAGAATAATATTATACAGAATGAAGGAAGTGATAGACCTACAGCTTCGAGATCAACAGGCGGGCTTTAGGAAGGAAAGATCATGCATAGACCAAATTGTTACCCTGCGCATCATCGTTGAACAGACCCAAGAGTGGAACTCATCTCTCTATATTAATTTCATAGAGTATGAGAAGTCCTTTGATAGCCTGGATAGACAGTCAATGTGGAAATTGTTGAGACACTATGGGGTGACACAGAAAATAGTCAACATTATTATGTCTTCATATGAAGGTCTGAAAAGTAGAGTACTGCATGGCAAATAGACTTTGGAGGCCTTCCCAGTACGGAGTAAGGCAGGGTTGTCTACTTTCACCATTGCTGTTCCTGCTGGCCATAGGCTAGATTATGAAGATGTTCAAACAGAGAAAACGCGAAACGGTATACAGTGGACACTGTGGAACCAGCTGGATGACCTGGACTTTGCTGGCGACTTGGCCCTTCTTTCTCACACACAACAGCAAATGCAAGATAAAAGCAACAGTGTTGCTAATTTTTTTACATGCCTGGCATTGAACATCCACAGATTGAAAATTAAAGTTCTCAATGTCAATGCATCACGCAGCACCCCTGTAACATTGGTAAAAGAAGCCTTAGAAGAAGTAAATAGATTAAACGACAATGGAAGTATTGTTGATAAGCAGGACGGGATAGAAGCAGACATAAAGATAAGGACGGGCAAGGCAAGAGCAGTCTTCAACCAACCAAAAAAATATTTGGGGTTCTGGAGATTTAACCCTTGGAATAAAAATCCGGCTCTTCAACACACTAGTGAAACTTGTTTTAGTCTATGGAGCTGAGACATGGAGAATAACTGACACAAATAAAACCTTTCCTCACCCCCCCCCCCCTGAAACCTCACCTGGAGTGTTCCAATCAAGTCCTCAAAGTTTGATGGCGACCGGATGAACGGTGTCGAACGCATTTACCTTTTATTTTTTTATACCGTACATAGAGAAAATGAGCCGTACGTGCACACCTACTAGGCTATGTTAAGAAGGAGAATAAGTCGTGGAGGTAATTTGAGCGTTTATGCAACAATGTGTGAGTGTTATGGTAGAACACTGCTATAGTAGACCTGTTTCATTTTTACAAAACCACTATCAATGTGCACGAAAAAATTTATTTACGAAAATTAAAATTCATTTTTTTTCGGGTCGGCAATTCGGGGTCTGGCGGCATGGTAGTTCTGCCCCTGCATTAGGGATATTATAGGCACTTTCATGAAGAATACTTTTTACCATTAAATTTAGGATATTTTAAACGCTTGTATTTAGAATAATTTATACCATTACATTTTTAGACTTGCGTCAAAGATATTAAAGAGTTTTACTTTACACTAGACGTTTTAATTAAGGACATTTTAGACGCTTACATTAGTAACATTTTAGACAGTTAAATTTGGGATATATTAGATGCTCAAGTAAGAATACTAAGACGCTTACATTAAGAATGAAACGCTGCAGATCATCGCTTGTAGAAAGATCACATTCTCCCACAGCCAATTCTTCCGTCCCGGCGTCCCTTAAAATGTCCACCCTTGACTCATCACCTTCTCTGCTGGTTGCAAAGTAAAAAAAAATGTTATTTATTTTGGAATTGTTTCTTTTATTTCCCTGTAATGTAATTAGGGGAATTTCATGCAGAGTTGATCAATATTAGTAATACTGAACAGGATCCTGTGTACACATTTAAATATGGAATTGAATGTTTTAAATGAATTTCATAATTTTTACTCTCTCGTATTCTACAGATGGAGTATGGTAGTTGTGCTGAATAATTAGCAGATATTTTATCATAATGGGAACATAAAAGATGCACTGTAATCACGAAAACAATCTAAATAGAGATTTTTTAAAACTTTGACGTTTTACATTCTACCGGAACGGTATTAAATCAACTTTGGAGCAATATCCAGCTACCGGAAGTGGTACTTACTCTACTTTCGGTTTCATAGCCGTTTAACTTAGGTCGACGAAATGTCATACATATGTACTAAATGGTGTGCGGAAATTTCTATCAACTTTCATTCATTTTTCGATAACCGGATGAGGGAGCTTTCTCTATTTCCGTGTGAACACTTTAACTTAAGAACTATTTCAGTTACTGGGGCGGTGTGGCCTAGGGAGTTGAGAGCTAGGCTGCTAATCCGAAATTCTCGAGTTCGAATCCGGGTTCATTCAGGTTTACGTGACTGAGTGCACACAGTTCTAATGGGTACCGGCTTGGCAAAGTGCTGACCACACCTTCCCTTCATATGCCGAGGTCAAGTAACATATCAACTCTACTTCATCTGCCCAATGGATTGCTAGGTCTTACTTTACTGTTTCAGTTAGGAAGACGTGATAAGTATAGGATCTTACACTTGGATAATTTAAATTTTTGAGTTACATCCGATAACCAGAAATAGTAATTTTACCCTATTTTCGGTTTCAAAAATACTCATAAATTAAGTACCGTTTCATTTCGTTGAACGAAGCAGTGTACATAGGTACAAAATAATATTGTCTTAAATGTCTCCGATTTTAAATAGATTGGATGTGGCGCTTTATGATATTTCCCTATTGTCTCCAAAAATATCAATTCCACTGAACCGATTTCTTTCAAATTTTTCATGTAGATACAGACACAATTACAATAAAATATGCCACACAAAATGTGACTTAAATAGACGTTTAATTAACTTTTTAAATATTAATCTTTTTTTTTCTTTATAAAGAACTAAATTATAGCGCTATTATTCACGTATTATGTTCGTTCATTAGATGCACAATTCTTTTTTAAGTATTAAAAAAAAACATGTCTGTATCCTGATTGCACTGGGTTTGCCATTTCCCTTAGTGATGTATAAGAATATTCGTGATAGTTAACGGGAGATCACTCACGCTTGTAGTTTCTTGTATACAGAAGAAATAGAAATCACGCAAAAGTTTTCAAGTTTTCACTGTTTTAAACGTCCCTAATTTATTTTGTGCGGAATACTAAGGATGTATTGTAATCGTGAAAAAAATCTAGGGTTAGGGTTAGGTTCGGACACATCTCTCTCTCTCTCTCTCTCTCTGTGTGTGTGTGTGTATGTGTATGCATTTTTCTGTAAACACGATAGCTCGAGGATCTAATTTGAAAAATAAGTATTATTTGAAATGTGTATTTTTGATCAATTTTTGAGCAATTTCTGGAACCGTAAATTGTAGTACACTACTTCCTAGATTAAAAAGTCGAGAACGTTTCACAAAGAAGTATTAGATTGTATGTGTAAGTTACTTTCAACTTCTCAACGATTTCCAGTAATGGCAAGTGGTACTTTATTGCCAGGAGAACGTGATAACTTGAGAACTGTTTTAATTTCAAACAGAAGTGAACTATCTTTTACTCGGATCACTTTCAATTTTTCCTAGTTGTCCGGGTTAAGGATAACGTTTTATGGAAACATCATGGAATGAAAACTTTAACAAATATCTCATCTAAGTTAATTACCGTTGATATTGGACTACTGAAAACCCATTCATTTATCTTAGTGGCATATATATATCGTTTCATACAGACAGGCGAAGCTGCTTGAATGTCATATTACTGTAGGGTAAGACCATGGGCTTTATGAATTAACTAACCGTCGGTATCCGTTACACGGGAATCATAGGCCTCTATATTTTAATGATATACTTGTTTGAGAAAACTATTTGATAAAATAGTTATCAGTCAAAACGCAGTGTGCTTTACTATACGTCGAACGATATTAGTGACAAAGCAAAGTAATAGCTAAATAGCTAAAACTCCGATACATTTAAAATAACATAGGCTACCAATACCTATTTAAAAAAATGTTTACATTATTAGTCAACACAACACCGTATTAATTTAACATTATTAAATGTACACACAGATTAAGATTCCATTAAAATTCCGGCTGTTCAATGGTATTTATGTTGTTTTTTAAAGTACTTTATATTACTTTTAGCCTAGAAAATTGTATACATTTCATTGCGAACGTCATGATAAGTAGATCTATAGATTTAAACCAAATTTGAATGACATAGTTCATTTCTTCATATTCTAAAATTGGAAGATGACGCCATTAGTTTTGTGTTCTTTCCTTAGACTTAGTTTAAACTTCATGTGACGTCATTGTTTCATGCGTTCTTATCACGACAATAAACGCTTTAGTTAGAAATCTGTTCTACATTCGAATATGCCTTTATTTTGATTATCCATCTTTAAATAAAGTTTAGTTTATACATCTATACCGTCTACCATATTATTTTCAACACAAGTCCATATCTTTAAGTTCTCTATATATCGCTGAACAGGCTGACGACGTTGCCAAACATATTGCGGGCAGAGAGAAGTGCGCTCATGGGCTTTTATATATTAGGATTAAAAGTTTATAAATTAGTAGGCAGTCCAACTACTCTTTCTGCACAATTATACATGTATTATCATGTTCATTCGGTGTGCAATTGTTTTTAGTCTTGTAACTCTATTGTAAATAAAATAAAGCGGGAGTGATCTCCCATAAACTTTCTCGAATATTCTTATATAGCACTACGGGGGATGGAAACTCGGAATATACACTTGATTTTTTAATCCATTTTTAATTACTTAAACTTTTAAAATTAGAATCTCGTAGAAAAAATAATTGCGCACCAAGTGAACGTCAAGCGATATGTGCATGATATTGAGGAATATTATTAGTACTTTATAAACTGATTTGCGTTTTTTTTAGAAATCGAAAATACTCCGTGTGTGATGAAGTACTGAGAACTAAAATGGTGAAAAACTGTCGAAATTTCATGTGATTTTTGTGCACGATTACAATATTCCTCTATACTCTTTATACAAGAAAGTAAAAATGTAAAATACACTGAAAAAATTGCATATTCTAATAATACACTTGTATGTAATAATGCTTTAAATAAACCGGGAGTGATCTCCCCTAAACTTTCTCGAATATTCTTATATAAAACTACAGGGGATGGGAAATCGGGCTGTAGACATGATTTTTAATCCATTTTAAATACTTAAATTTTTAAAAATAGAATAAAATCTCGTAGACAAAATAATTGCACACCAAGTGAACGCCAAATAAAAAAAGTACATAATAGTGCGCAATATTATTAGTACTTTAAAAATTTACATTAGTTTTTTGAGAAATCGGAAGTAGCGTAAATTACTACTTCCAGTCAACGGAAATTACTCAAAATTTAACAGAAAGTAGAGAATTAGATCTTATACTTACATGTGAAATTTCATTTATCTATCTGAAATAGTACTCAAGTTATAGGCTTTTGAAAAATTCAAAGTAGAAAAAGTACCACTTTCGGTTATCGGAAATCGCTCAAAAGTTGATACGGATCTACGATTTTGATGAAATACTTATATATGAAATTTCATCAAGCTAGCTTTAACGGTACTCAAGTTATCGTGTTTACACACGGACACACACACACACACAGACAGACACACAGACATACGGACAGAATTGCAAAGCCCAGTTTTACAGACTGGATTACGCATGAAACCTCTTAATTTTGATAAATCTGGATTGATAATTATTGCCCGATTAAAATAAGTCCTCTATACTTCGGATGTGATGAAGGACTGAGGTGTAATACGGTGAAAATTGTTAAAATTTCAAGTGATTTTTGTGCACGATTACAATACTTTCTCTATACTTCGTATATACGAGAAAGTAAAAAGAGAAAATAAATAGTTAAAAAAGTATAAAAATACAATACTATTGTAAATCACTATAAAGAAAAGCGTGGGTTTCTTCCTAATTATTAGTTATAGTATTAAATACATAATATATTGACCTACGCTTTTCTTTATAGTTATTTAAATAGTAGTACATTATTATATATGAAAAAAACAATCATTTTGTCTTTGTTATTATAACGGTTTTTTTTTTTGCATTTTTTTTCATAGTTTTATTTTTGTATGCTTTAATGTTTCGTTTTTTAAATTTCTGCCATTACCATGTAACAAGCTATATCCGTTTACATGATACTATTCTGATATATTATGTAATATATTATTATGTTCCAGCGCAACTGAAGCAGACGTGGTATCTGATTCAGCAATCGACGCAGGCGTTGTGTTTACATTAACACTGATGCTGAAGGGTTGTCTTCTACTTACTTGTCAATATTCTTGCCTTCGACAAGAAGAGCAAATGATGTGCAGACATGAAACAGACAAATTAGTCGGTAGCACAGTCTCATTTTTTACAGTTGTAATTATCGATCTTTTAAACATCCGCTCTGTAAAAGTAAAATTTTGCGACCTGAAAGGCTTTGAGCAATTATAGTAATTTGCCATGGGATTTTCAAATAGTGTTTCCACTCATTCACGAGAATACCAATCTCACAGATAGCAATCTCACAATGGCCAATCTCACATATACCAATATCATAAATACCTCCTTTGTCTTCGTTCTAATGCTGAAAGGGATTTTCTCCAATAACGACAAAATAAGTTTTTTTAGGCAAGAAATTAGTTTGGGCCCATTTCTATGTGGCATATTTTCTCACGATGAATATACGTTGGAATAAATTTTATTATATGTGACAGCGGGCGGACGGACGCGTGAATGACACGTATATTACATGTTTATTGCCTAAATTCATAATATCAATATTTATGTTTTTGTAAAAATAGTTTCATTTTCCAAACTTATCATTTTAATTTACGTCACGTGTAAAGAACAAAATCTAATTGCATATATCACCCACTACGACATTTTTATTAGTGTCAAAACATAAGTGTTCAAATTACTTTCCTTAGTCCCTTTACATCCAATCGTTTTCCTTGATAGATCACAAAAAAATTAATTCCCTTATAAATAAAACTTTACACCAGTAAAAATATATATTTTACTAGTTGATTTTGTTGTTTGAAAAACATTAAAAAATAATAAGAATTGATTGGTTAAGTACAATGTTGTGTGTACAACACGGACATTTTAAATAGGCCTACTGGCATTTAATTATTTTATACAATGAACGTACTATTATTTTTAATCAATAACAGCTTAGAAGCCGATCCTTAATCTCCTTTTATGGCGCTCCGGGTTATACTGTGAGCAATATGCGTTTATGTTTATTTTTGCGTTTAAGTCTGTGTTTATGTTCGCGTTTAATTTTGCATTCTGTTCTGAGTTATTATTTGCGTGTTTATTTTTGCCTTTGTATTAGCGTTTGACTTTACGTTTGCGTTTGGATTTTCATTTGCATTTGTGTTTGAGTTTGCATTTATATTTGCGTTTGCATTTATATTAGCGTTTGCATTTATATTTGCGTTTGCTTTTGTGGTTGTGGTTGCGTTTGTGTTTTCTTTGTGTTTTTTGTTTGTGTTTTTGAGTGTGTTTTGGTTTTGGTTGGTTGTGGTTATTGGTAAGTTTAAAGATAGAGCTAGGATTAGGTTTAAGTGTTGTTTTGTCAAACGACGATGTTACAGATGGTGTTTATATATATATATATATATATATATATATATATATATATATATATATATATATATATATATATACTAGCGTGCCCGTCGCCGCGCATCGCCGAGGGGTTAGAAGAAAGTCTGATGCAATATATTAGGACGGTTTCATAAATGCGTTACCTATCTTATATTCTTAGACGTGTAACCTTGTTTTCTAAAACTGAGTTATTAAAAGTCAACAAACCCTGCGATTGGATCATATTTATCGGGGCACGTGTATACCTACAATTCCGTCGAGAACGCACATGGACTGGTACATGAAAGCATCATGTACTTTATAACTCACCGTAATAGTGAGGTAGACAACACTTCTAAACAGCCCAGTTGTCAGGGACGTAGAGGGGTTCTCTCGGGAGCCCCCGATTACACTACTGAAGGTGCGCCTCTTGCGGGTTAAGCATCGAGTGTAGTATATCACCGTGTCAATATTGTGGGGGTGCACCTTAAAACTAACGTAGGCGCCATAGTGCTTAATGGATAGCCCAAGGAGGACGCGCCACATTCAATTTACTTAACACCTATAATACCCCAATCTTATCCATAGTCTATCGCACTGTTTAAAACGAACGTCGGCGCAAAAGCGGACAAGGTATAGCCCTGGGCGCCAAAACACACCCTATCGGGGCGTTGGCGGACGCACCTGATTCAGTTTAGTGAGCAACTATACTACCGCATTGTATTCATCGTGTATCGCACGGTTTAAAGCGAACGTAGGTGCAGTTGCGCTCATGTGAAACCCAGTGGCGCAAAATTGTACCATGCCGTGGCGCTTTCCGTGCAAAATTGAAAATTGAAAATTGAAAACTCGGATGCACGGTGTCGAACTGCATCTAGCTTTTATTTTTTTGTATGTACCGTATATAGCCAAAATAGCACTTTCATGGGGCGCCGCCCTTGCGAAATTAAGAAAAAAAATGCTCAAACCTCCCCTGGAGCTAATCAGCTCCCCAAAGCTTCATGGCGATCGGTGTAAAACCGCAATCGACGTTTATATTTTATATACTGTAGAAAAATCGAATGGCGCCATGTCGGGTTAGGGTGTCTGGGCGCCAAGGCGAATTAATTTTTTTTTCGCAGATACCTCCCCAAGAGTACACTCAACAACTTTCCAAAGTTTCACGGCGATCAAACGAAACGTCTACTAATGCATTAAAGACAAACAAACAAACAAACAGACAGACACACATACATTGCTTTATATATATATATATATATATATATATATATATATATATATATATATATATATATATATATATATATAAGTTGAGCCCGAAAATGTTTTGTGGAGGAGTGGGTGGCTCTTTTTTTCTAGTTCCACAGTTTCGCTACTGATTACGTGTCAACTGGTTATGTGTCAACTGGTTATGTGTCAACTGGTTATGTGTCAACTGGTTATGTGTCAACTGGTTATGTATCAACTGGTTATGTGTCAACTGGTTATGTGTCAACTGGTTATGTGTCAACTGGTTATGTGTCAACTGGTTATGTATCAACTGGTTATGTATCAACTGGTTATGTGTCAACTGGTTATGTGTCAACTGGTTATGTATCAACTGGTTATGTATCAACTGGTTATGTGTCAACTGGTTATGTATCAACTGGTTATGTGTCAACTGGTTATGTGTCAACTGGTTATGTGTCAACTGGTTATGTATCAACTGGTTATGTGTCAACTGGTTATGTGTCAACTGGTTATGCGCCACATAGTCTGGTGACTCCTATGCTTTTCTTGATTTGCTTTAACCTCTTTGTCTAACCAACAATAAACTACAAGGCAGCAGTTGTTTAATTCGGAGATTCAACTCATAGATGGATTGCTATCCAAAGCTATGTAGCCTCATCTGTAAGGGTGTTCGAACTAGGGACTTTTCGGTTCAACAAACATGAGCTTTTCTGTTCAACAAACATGAGCTTTTCTGTTCAACAAACATGAGCTTTTCTGTTCAACAAACATGAGCTTTTCTGTTCAACAAACATGAGCTTTTCTGTTCAACAAACATGAGCTTTTCTGTTCAACAAACATGAGCTTTTCTGTTCAACAAACATGAGCTTTTCTGTTCAACAAACATGAGCTTTTCTGTTCAACAAACATGAGCTTTTCTGTTCAACAAACATGAGCTTTTCTGTTCAACAAACATGAGCTTTTCTGTTCAACAAACATGAGCTTTTCTGTTCAACAAACATGAGCTTTTCTGTTCAACAAACATGAGCTTTTCTGTTCAACAAACATGAGCTTTTCTGTTCAACAAACATGAGCTTTTCTGTTCAACAAACATGAGCTTTTCTGTTCAACAAACATGAGCTTTTCTGTTCAACAAACATGAGCTTTTCTGTTCAACAAACATGAGCTTTTCTGTTCAACAAACATGAGCTTTTCTGTTCAACAAACATGAGCTTTTCTGTTCAACAAACATGAGCTTTTCTGGTCCTAAAACGCCAACCCTCACAGATATCAACCGCACAGATACAAATCTTACAGATATAAATCAAATAGATGCAAATATTTTTCATACCAATTATAAACATACCAGTCTCATTTATATTAATCTACAGATATTACTACAAAAGTAGTAGTATTTCTGCAGATAAACTAATTTAATTACAGACTAGAAGACAGTCATATAGGTAACCCTAAGTAAAATCCTACACACAGGTACATTGTAGAAATGAAAATATTCTTATGGTTTCCCTTACCTGGTGTTTGCCTGTAGTAACCTTACCGTCCAGAGCACACAAGGAGGCCCACGCTTGACGGCGCCGTCTGTGGACTTTAAAGGCACTTGAGGGCTGGATACGGCGCAACACGCGGTGACACATTCAAAGGCCGCTAGCTCAAACACAACAAGTGAACCCAGCCTTTCAAAGGCTCGTACGATGCGATAATCCTTTTTTTAAGGTCTTTCAATCAAGAATCTTTATCCATACCTAGTAGTAAAGGATACTGGTGTACACTAGCCGCTATAGACTAGACTTTGCTCCAGTCATAAAACATGAATTTGTGTTGAAAATAACAAAATCCACAACAACAAGAGTAATACATAAAGCAACGCTCAAAGCAGCAACACATAAACTTTACTTGATTCTAAAATTTAACACAGCTCCTGCCATTCTTCTCTAAACACTGTCTTTCCCCATATCCACATCCATCTTCCAATTGGATAGTTCTCTAAACACTGTCTTTCCCCATATCCACATCCATCTTCCAATTCGATAGTTCTCTAAACACTGTCTTTCCCCATATCCACATCCATCTTCCAATTCGATAGTTCTCTAAACACTGTCTTTCCCCATATCCACATCCATCTTCCAATTGGATAGTTCTCTAAACACTGTCTTTCCCCATATCCACATCCATCTTCCAATTGGATAGTCTGTTCCTAACAGGGGGTACTTGATCCGCGCCTGGTGACGTCAGTGAAATGACCGGGCGAGTATTGATGGGAGGTGACGTCATAACCACCTCTTGTCCTAATGTGTAACGTTACATAACATCTCATTAGATTACAACACCTCTATATAATTGTTTAGCGTTGCATCACCACCGCCCCCCTCCCCAACACACAGAAACAAGAAACAAAGATAATACGAGAAATAATGATTTTTACAATCTCGTATACAAAATATAGAGAAGGCATTGTAATCTTGGAAAAAAAACCCCACCGAAATCGAAATTTTCACAATTCTCAACGTTTTACACCCCCCCCCCCCCGAAGTGGAAAAACTTGGTTTTGTAAATTCGTCAGTATATCAGTGTGTCTGTAAACACAATAACTTGAGTAGCCTATATTTTCAGTTATTTTGGCGAAATTTCATATACAGGTATTATGTTCAATTTAAAGCTCTGTAGGAACTTTTGAACGATTTTCTGGTAACCGGAAGTGGTACTTATTATTTGATATGGTTTCTTTAAGGCCAATAGCTTGAATACCGTTTACAATAGGTAGTCAAAATTTCACATATAAGTACTGTATTACATGCGCATATTTCTAGCTAATTCACAACGATATCTGGTAACCAAAAATGATATTTTACTATAGTTTTGAGTACTGTTTCAGTTAAGAAGACGCAATTTCAGATGCAAATATTAGATTCTATAACTAGATCACTTTTAACCTTTGACCTCCAATAAATGAAACTGGTACTCCATTTCTGGTCTCTTAAAATACCGATAATTTAAGTGCCGTTTCAGTTAGGTAGACCTAATTGTACACATTGGTATAAGTACTTATTTTCTACATTCTTTCAACTACTTAGTGATTTCAAATACTTAGTGATGGCAACTCGGGATATAGACATGATTTTTTTATCCATTTTTACTTTCTCGTATACGAAGTAGAGAGGAATTATTGTAATTGTATGACACCACACCTAGCAGCCTTATGACACCACCTAGCACCCTTATGACACCACACCTAGCACCCTTATGACACCACACCTAGCACCCTTATGACACCACACCTAGCACCCTTATGACACCAAACCTATCACTCTTATGACACCACACCTAGCACCCTTATGACACCACACCTAGCACCCTTATGACACCAAACCTATCACTCTTATGACACCACACCTAGCACCCTTATGACACCACACCTAGCACCCTTATGACACCACACCTAGCACCCTTATGACACCACACCTAGCACCCTTATGACACCACACCTAGCACCCTTATGACACCACACCTAGCACTCTTATGACACCACACCTAGCACCCTTATGACACCATCCCTAGCACCCTTATGACACCATACTTAGCACCCTTATGACACCACACCTAGCACTCTTATGACACCACACCTAGCACCCTTATGACACCACACCTAGCACCCTTATGACACCACACCTAGCACCCTTATGACACCACACCTAGCACCCTTATGACACCACCTAGCACCCTTATGACACCACACCTAGCACCCTTATGACACCACACCTAGCACCCTTATGACACCACACCTAGCACCCTTATGACACCACACCTAGCACCCTTATGACACCACACCTAGCACCCTTATGACACCACACCTAGCACCCTTATGACACCACACCTAGCACCCTTATGACACCACACCTAGCACCCTTATGACACCACCTAGCACCCTTATGACACCACACCTAGCACCCTTATGACACCACACCTAGCACCCTTATGACACCACACCTAGCACCCTTATGACACCACCTAGCACCCTTATGACACCACACCTAGCACCCTTATGACACCACACCTAGCACCCTTATGACACCACACCTAGCACCCTTATGACACCACACCTAGCACCCTTATGACACCACACCTAGCACCCTTATGACACCACACCTAGCACCCTTATGACACCACACCTAGCACCCTTATGACACCACACCTAGCACCCTTATGACACCACCTAGCACCCTTATGACACCACACCTAGCACCCTTATGACACCACACCTAGCACCCTTATGACACCACACCTAGCACCCTTATGACACCACCTAGCACCCTTATGACACCACCTAGCACCCTTATGACACCACACCTAGCACCCTTATGACACCACACCTAGCACCCTTATGACACCACACCTAGCACCCTTATGACACCACACCTAGCACCCTTATGACACCACACCTAGCACCCTTATGACACCACACCTAGCACCCTTATGACACCACACCTAGCACCCTTATGACACCACCTAGCACCCTTATGACACCACACCTAGCACCCTTATGACACCACACCTAGCACCCTTATGACACCACACCTAGCACCCTTATGACACCACACCTAGCACCCTTATGACACCACACCTAGCACCCTTATGACACCACACCTAGCACCCTTATGACACCACACCTAGCACCCTTATGACACCACACCTAGCACCCTTATGACACCACCTAGCACCCTTATGACACCACACCTAGCACCCTTATGACACCACACCTAGCACCCTTATGACACCACACCTAGCACCCTTATGACACCACACCTAGCACCCTTATGACACCACACCTAGCACCCTTATGACACCACACCTAGCACCCTTATGACACCACACCTAGCACTCTTATGACAGATATGACCTGTGACCTTTGTCTCATTTTTTGGCCTTTTTATTTCGCCAAATGCTACATAAGTTACTGAGTGTTGATGTTGTTTGGGCACTTAATGTAGTATTTCTTGCTTCGTTCCCTCAACAGATAGGATAGCCCCAAGCTTTTTGAATGAGAAAACTTCCTATAATCTTTGGTAATTTCATGTCTGGCATTATAACCCTCGGATTATTGGTTTTTGTCCTTTTCTTATCGACTTGATATAGGTTGTTTATATTTTGTCCGATCGGTCTACTAATTATAACACCCTTCATTGGTTGCTATGACATGTATGTTATTAGCGAAGGGATGTATTTGGGTGTGTGTGGGGGTGTACGACTACATTATGTAAGGGGTGAAGGTGCTGGTACATTGCGGGTTGGTGGAAGGGGGGGGGTGTACGACTACATTATGTAAGGGGTGAAGGTGCTGGTACATTGCGGGTTGGTGGAAGGGGGGGGGGGTGTACGACTACATTATGTAAGGGGTGAAGGTGCTGGTACATTGCGGGTTGGTGGAGGGGGGGGGTGTGTACGACTACATTATGTAAGGGGTGAAGGTGCTGGTACATTGCGGGTTGGTGGAAGGGGGGGTGGGGTGTACGACTACATTATGTAAGGGGTGAAGGTGCTGGTACATTGCGGGTTGGTGGAAGGGGGGGGGGGTGTACGACTACATTATGTAAGGGGTGAAGGTGCTGGTACATTGCGGGTTGGTGGAAGGGGGGGTGGGGTGTACGACTACATTATGTAAGGGGTGAAGGTGCTGGTACATTGCGGGTTGGTGGAAGGGGGGTCGAAGCGGGGCAACACTGGCGAGAGGCAGTTGAGACTTTATCGGACGAATGTGTGGCTCCAATGTGGGGAGTGACGCTGGGGCTATATTTTGTGTGTGTGTGTGTGTGGGGGGGGGGAAATGTATAAGTGTGCGATTGGCGGGGGAGGGGGCGGGGGAACCGCGATGTAAAGCTGTGGTTACACTGTGAAGGGGTGGGGGGAAATGTAAGGCTCATTAGGGGGGGGGGGGGGGGGTAGGCAGAGCTTCATTAGATGGGGGTGGAGGGAGAGACATAGAGCTGAATTGGGGAGAGGAAAGTTGGAGTTGCATGGGGGGGGGGCTGTTGTGAATTTATGGCAGTATTGGGTAGGGGAGGGCGAGGCTGCACCATTGAAGGGAGGGGGTAAGGATGACAAACTTTGACGTTTTACATCCGGAAAAACGTTTTGTGATTTTGTTTGTCTTTGTGCATAAAACAGGTTGACTTGAGTACCGACGAAACTTCATCATAAATAAAATATTAAATTTGTAGATTTTTAAATCAATTTTTAAGGGATTTTTGTTTAAATTGAGTCTATTATTGATGCTAGTGGGTTTGTTCCCCCTCCCCGTCCCCCACCTGAATCAGGAGATGCCGTAATTTGATAGGAAGGCATCCTCTTTCTACCTAGCTATGTTCCTAGCTTAATTTCCCTGCGAACACGATACATGAGGCAGATGAAATATATAGAATTATAAGTTCTAATAATAAACTAACTTATTCTTTACTCTATTTTCTTAATTTTTCTAATATCGGTAACTTGAGTACTGATTTAGTTCAGTGGATGAAAATCTATACACAGATATTACTTACTTGATTCTGATAAATTTTCAGTGTGTTCCGGTGACCAAAAGTAGTACTCTTTAATTTCTCAAAAAAAAAAAAAAGATTTCTTTTAATACTTTTTGCTCGATGACACTAACCATTTGGCATGAAATATTTTTTTCTACTAGATTATGTTACATTTTTTAAAAATGTAAGCATTAATTTAAAAAAAAATGTCTATAACCCAATAGCGCTGAAAGTGTTATTTTCCCTTATTGTTGTATAAGAATATAAGATAAAGGCTAAAGAAGATTTCTCCAGCTTCATTTAGTTGGCCAAAAAAAAAAAAAAAAACAACTCATGCGCGCATTAATGATGTAGTGAATAAATTTATTAGGACTCACTAGTGAAATCGCATAATTAACTGCTATCAATATGAGTAAAATCAATGGCAAACAATTCTAGTTGGATCTCAGTTTAGAGAAAGCTCCGTCACAAGTGATATGGGTAGACGCTTGTCATTATGTATTTATAAACAAACAAGTTTAGTTTTGCAACATTTGCGTGTATTTCTACAGCACGGGTTTTGAATCTTCACATGTGTTCATGTGTTAAATTTTCACATTTGTTCATGTGTTAAATCTTCACATTTGTTCATGTGTTGAATCTTCACATGTGTTCATGTGTTGAATCTTCACAAGTGTTCATGTGTTAAATTTTCACATGTGTTCATGTGTTAAATCTTCACATTTGTTCATGTGTTGAATCTTCACATGTGTTCATGTGTTGAATCTTCACATGTGTTCATGTGCTGAATCTTCACATGTGTTCATGTGTTAAATTTTCATATGTGTTCATGTGTTAAATCTTCACATTTGTTCATGTGTTGAATCTTCACATGTGTTCATGTGTTGAATCTTCACATGTGTTCATGTGTTGAATCTTCACATGTGTTCATAGGTTGAATCTTCACATGTGTTCATGTATTGAAACTTTACATGTGTACAAACGTTTAGATTTTGTATGGCTGTCTGAATCTTAGAGACTCTACATAACCGTTCACGTTTTGATAGCGTGCACGAATTTAGAACAGTGTATACAAATTAAACATACACACAAAAAAAAACAATGAAAAATGAACAGTGCACACTAATTAAATTGTACACTAATTAAAGTGTACACTTATTAAAGTGTATGAGTGGATTACGGCCAAAACGTGGAATTGGTAAAAAGTTGCACTGGTCAGCGAAATGCCTAGTATTGCCTCAGTGAACTTCCCTAGTTTATTTGTTGTTGGAATGTTTTCAATATGCGGAATATTAAGAGACGATTGGTCGAAATTTTGAATCAGAAGGTTATAGCGCTTACGGCCGTTTAGGAATGGCTGTTTTCTGTGTCCATTTTGTCAATACGAGCAGATTTTAGTACACAGTGATCAATTGACTTCTAAAATTCACAGAAAAAGCGCTCGCCTCTAACGACTAAGTCAATATCAGATTTAGGTGTGCGCTCATTTTCTCCAATTAATTTCGCAGGCGATCGTTTTTTTTTTTTTTTAGCATTATCGGATTCTAACGTAAGCTGCTTATCTGTACTGCATTACGTATTTTACAAAGTGTATATTGTTGCCACTAGCTCGACAAAAAAAAAAAAAAAAAAAAGGGGCTGACCAACTGGGTTAGGGTTAGGGTTAGGAAACGAAATTAAAATGCTGAATTTCACGCTATGATAATTAAGGGAGGGAAGGTGACGCCACCGGTGCAGTTAGCGTTACTTAACAAAAAATAAAGATTTTTTTTAAAGCAATAAAAAGTTAGGCTCTTTATAGGAATACTACAGCATCTATCATAGTGGCCCACACGGTACTAGTGGCCCACACGGTACTAGTGGCCCACACGGTACTAGTGGCCCACACGGTACTAGTGGCCCACACGGTACTAGTGGCCCACACGGTACTAGTGGCCCACACGGTACTAGTGGCCCACACGGTACTAGTGGCCCACACGGTACTAGTGGCCCACACGGTACTAGTGGCCCACACGGTACTAGTGGCCCACACGGTACTAGTGGCCCACACGGTACTAGTGGCCCACACGGTACTAGTGGCCCACACGGTACTAGTGGCCCACACGGTACTAGTGTACCGGCGGTCCAGTCAACGTATGCGACGAACACCATTGCGTCAAGTAAGAATGAAAAAGATGAAAAAGAATTATCTGGAATAAAAGCAATGGAAATATTTTTTGTGGGATAGGTTGCGATCCTTGATTGCTGATTTATTGCTGATATTGGAATGAGTTCTTTACAACAGTTCACTTAGGTTAGGATTAGGGCTCTTCATAACAATTAACATTGGCTATGATGAGGGTTAGTGTTCATCTTTAGTGTGAGCGTACATGACAACAAAGGGGGCCACATTGGCCATCATGTTCAGACCACGTGACTGCCGGCTGTAGCCTTCATCAATGCTGTCACTACGGTACATGTTGGGCTGGACGTCTGCCGGCTCGAAGAACCGTGATCCGGTCGACGTGTTGTCCTCGCTCGAGTGGTACACAGACCACGTGTCTGTGACGTCAGGAGTCAGCTGTAGGAAAAGATCAACTTCCGGTTCTTCATGATTCAGTGTTGTTGCGTCACCGTTTCCGTTAAAAACATTAGCATTGAAGTTTTCCTTTTGGTTAATTAGGTTTTCTTTTATTTTTTTCTGACCATCACGTTTATCATCGTTTGACTGGACCTCGTCTTCTTTCTTATTTTCTTCTTCTTTCTTGTTTTCTTCTTCACCGTCCTCCTCACCTGGAACATATTTTTTTGCTTCTAAATCGGCCAGCGGCCAGTTCTGTTTATATTCGTTGATGACCTCATCCATTTGACCCTTGAAGCTGACCGTCTTCAGGCTGATTCTGGCACCTCTAGATGACAGGACGTTTTTCAGCAACATCGGGATAAATCCACCAGCGAGGGTGGCCAACGTGGAGTTGGTCGATGACACCTACCGATACAATGTACACAATTTAACGGCGTACACAATTTAATATAGTGCACAATTCAAAAGCGTACTCCATTTTATAATGTATACAATTTAACAGTGTACGCAATCCTACATTATACAATAATTAACCGCAAACACAAATAAGCGGTGTACACAAATTCAACCGTTTACACAAATAAAGATTATAAAAATTTAACAGCAAACACACATTAACAATATACACAGAAAAATGTACACCAAATAAAACTGTACACGAATAAGAATTTTAAAACAAACAGTGTACACAAATTAACAGCGAAGACCTACAGATATTAAACGTTTACATAACAATGTACACAAAATTAAACATACGCAAATTTACACTGTAAACAAAATGAACAGCATACACAAAATAAGTTTACGTAATAACACATTTAAAGCATACACAAATTAACAATGTACTTAAACTAACGATGTATACAAATTAACAAAGCACACAAATTAACAGTGTACCCATACTAATATTGTAGACAAACCTACCGCATACACGTTTCCAAAGGCCATGACAACGATCATGACAAACATCAAAAACACGACGATAATCATAAACTTTCCTGTAGCCATCAGCAGACTCAAATACACTGGACCTGGTGCACCATAGACTTGAACCTGCGTTATGGGGAGGATCAGTCAGGTCAAAATATCATCAATACAAATGTTATTTACGCTAAATTAAACACACACTAGACCCAATACACCGGACCTGGTGCACCATAGACTTGAACCTGCGTTATGGGGAGGATCAGTCAGGTCAAAATATCATCAATACAAATGTTATTTACGCTAAATTGAAACACACACTAGACCCAATACACCGGACCTGGTGCACCATAGACTTGAACCTGCGTTATGGGGAGGGTCAGTCAGGTCAAAATATCATCAATACAAATGTTATTTACGCTAAATTAAACACACACTAGACCCAACAACTTTATTTAATTAAAGTAATTCATTAATCTGACCCACTCCACTGACCCACAAAACTGACTCACAAAACTTACTCACAAAACTGACCCACAAAACTGACCCACTCACCTGACCCACTCCACTGAACCACTCACCTAACCCACTCCACTGACCCACTCCACTGACCCACAAAACTGACCAACAAAACTGATCAACAAAACTGACCCACTGAACCACTCAACTAACCGACTCCACTGATCCACTCACCTGACCTACTCACCTGACCACTCCACTGACCCACAAAACTGACCCACTCCACTGACCCACAAAACTGACCCACTCCACTGACCCACTCACGTGACCCACTTCACTGACCCACTTCACTGACCCACTCCGCTGACCCACAAAAATTACCCACAAAACTGACCGACTAACCTAGACCACTCACCTGACCCACTCTACTGACCCACTCCACTGACCCACTCCACTGACCCACAAAAATTACCCACAAAACTGACCGACTAACCTAGACCACTCACCTGACCCAATCTACTGACCCACTCCACTGACCCACTCCACTGACCCACAAAAATTACCCACAAAACTGACCGACTAACCTAGACCACTCACCTGACCCACTCTACTGACCCACAAAACTGACCCACTCCACTGACCCACAAAACTGACCCACAAAACTGACCGACAAACCTAGACCACTCACCTGACCCACAAAGCTAACCCTCTACACTGACCCACAAAACTGACCGACTAACCTAGACCACTTCACTGACCCACAGAACTGACCAACTCCACTGACCCACAAAACTGACCGACTAACCTAGACCACTCGCTTGACCCACAAAGCTAACCCTCTCCACTGACCCACAAAACTGACCGACTAACCTAGACCACTCACCTGACCCACTCCACTGACCCGCAAAACTGACCCACAAAACTGACCCACAAAACTGACCCACAAAACTGACCGACTAACCTAGACCACTCACCTGACCCACTCCACTGACCCACTCCACTGACCCACTCCACTGACCCACAAAACTGACCGACTAACCTAGACCACTCACCTGACCCACTCCACTGACCCACTCCACTGACCCACTCCACTGACCCACTCCACTGACCCACTCCACTGACCCACTCCACTGACCCACAAAACTGACCGACTAACCTAGACCACTCACCTGACCTACTCCACTGACCCACAAAACTGACCCACTCCACTGACCCACAAAACTGACCCACAAAACTGACCCACAAAACTGACCGACTAACCTAGACCACTCACATGACCCACTCCACTGACCCACTCCACTGACCCACAAAACTGACCCACAAAACTGACCGACTAACCTAGACCACTCACCTGACCCACTCCACTGACCCACAAAACTGACCCACAAAACTGACCGACTAACCTAGACCACTCACCTGACCTACTCCACTGACCCACTCCACTGACCCACTCCACCGACCCACTCCACTGACCCACTCCACTGACCCACAAAACTGACCCACAAAACTGACCCACAAAACTGACCGACTCCACTGACCCACAAAACTGACCCACAAAACTGACCGACTAACCTAGACCACTCACCTGACCTACTCCACTGACCCACTCCACTGACCCACTCCACTGACCCACTCCACTGACCCACAAAACTGACCGACTAACCTAGACCACTAACCTGACACAACCTCTGGAATAGCCTAAGTGGAATTCTTGGCGTATCAAACTTGTCTAAAAATAGCAAGGGTTGGCCTATGTCCCATTGTATTTCCCCGTCCTTGTAATGGATTCTTGGGGGACGCTCTTTCTTTTCATCAATACATTTCATCTGCCGAATGATATTTGTATATAGCTTTGTTTATAACTGTTTGTTTTTAAGTAAGTTCCCTTGTATCATGTAAAACTGGGGAGTAGGATGAAACTCATAATGAAATCCGAAAGTGAAAAAAGTTTTTTTTTTTTTTTTGGAGAGCCGCAAAGTTCTTATAAAATGCTTATGAATATATATATCATATTTTTATATAACAGGAAAGGGGATGGCAATTCAAGTTCAATTGGGGTATGGATAGAATTTTCATGAACTGTTTGAAAACTTAAAAGTTTAAATAAAATAGAATCAAGTAGAAAATAGATTAGTCATCGAATGAAAGCAAACCATAGAGCGAATAATGAGTACTGTTTATAGGAAACATCGATTAATTAAAAAATAATTTGCTTATAATTAAGACATGTATTTTGCCAAGAATGCATTGTCATCAAGTCTTTACGAACGTGAAAAGAGAAAGAAATCTGTACGGTAGAAGTGTTTTTTTTTTTTAATCGTGCACAATAATTAAAAGAGATTTCGCAATTTTGCATCTCTCCACTTTGTGGTTTGTGGAAGATGAAGGATGCATTGTATACCTGCGAAAATCTAATTCGAGATCTTGATAAAGTTTTATGTTTAAATAACCTTTAGCAGCCGAAATAAATAGTTTTTAATTCAGCCCATCCTCTCTCTCTCTCTCTCTCTCTCTCTCTCTCTCTCTCTCTCTCTCTCTCTCTCTCTCTCTCTCTCTCTGTTTAGACCCGATGACCAGAGTACCATTTCAGATAGGTTTGTGAAATATTATATATTCGTGTTATATATCGAATTTGTAGTTTTCTCGTAGGCTTTTTCAGATGACATGAATAATACAATATCATAATTAAATTACAAAAAATTATTTTAATGGAAAAATTTAAATGAATAATTTAAAATCTCAACACATTCTATTACCGTTGAAAAATATGCATGCGTATTTAACATCTTTAATCGTGTGGTCCTGCATTGCGTGATTACAACAAATACATTTTATTCAAGAATGTGTGTCCACTTTAAGTAGGCCTCAAGATTTAGGTTATTAAGTTACTATCTCTTTTGTAGGGCGATGTTTAAACCGAATGTCGGTACTCACGAAGGAGCATCCGTAAAAATAGAGATGAAACAAACAATTATATTAACTGGTTCATGCATCAACTAAGATTTTGTTGGTTTATGTGTTATCTATATAAAAAGATGCAAATGGAACTATAATAATATCTAATTATTATCCCCACCCCGAAGAAAGTCTACAGCTCCCCACCACCGAACTGGATTTTATATAGAAAACATATACTTTTACCAGTGTCCCCGGAAAATTAAATCCGACCCCCCCCCCCACTATAAATAGCAAGTGCCCCCCCCCCCCCACCACGTAGAAAAAAGACTTGAAGAAACACTGACAAGGAGAGTAGCTGGAGTGGTTGTACACACAGGTAAATAAAACGAAATAAATATCGTCGTAAATTATTGCGAATGTAAAAGCAATTACAATGTAACTAAACTGTACTGAAACAAGCGTAAACTGAAACTACACTGTACTAACTCTAACCATAACTACATTCTATTAACCGTATCTGTTTTTCAATTAATCGTACCTGAAAAGCCGTATTTTCTTGCACGTCCGCGGACTGACTGGCAATACTCTTGAGCTCGGCTGATGTCCTCTCTGAGAATTCTTCAATGACAAATTTATTTAAAGACAGGTAGTTCTCAAACACGTTGCTATAGCAATCATTCATGTAGACAAAAACAAGCAAGACCATCGAGACGTACTTCAGGACATTACCAGCGTTTATAATAATTCCCATCATAGTAAAGGCCATCACCTGCAAACAGTATAGTAAAGGCCATCACCGGCAATCATGGTTTTAAAAGACTTTTATCACCCCCTTCCAAAAGGACCGCATCAGCGCACATCGTCACGAAAAAAACCAGACGCCCAATAAACTGGCATACAATATGAGTACTTTGAAGTTTCTTATATATTACACTAGCCGTCCCGGCCAGGCTCCGCACTGGCTTTTGTGAACAACTTATCTGTAAAGAACCGTGACTTATAATTATGTTTGTCATATACCTGGCGCTGCCTGGAATTCGGGAATATGTTAAATTTCCAATATGCAAAGCTAGTAAATTTATATAACCCTGAACTTAACTCTAACCTACCTTAACCACAACCAACCACAACCACAAACAAAAAGATAAACAAAGATAAACCGCGCACTTCTATGTCTAAAAAACCAAACACATAAACAAACACAAACAAAAACACTTATGTAAAAACTAAATCAAACATAAACCTTAAAGCTCACCACAACGTCAACCGTGAACATGAACATACAAATAAAAAAATATAAACGAAAACGTAAACGTACAGGTACACGTAGAAGTAGACGTAGACGTAACATACATTTAAAAAATACACATACACATACACATACACATACACATACACATACACATACACATACACATACACATACACATACACATACACATACACATACACATACGCATTCACATACACATACACATACAAATACACATACACATACACATACACATACACATACGCATACACATACGCATACGCATACGCATACGCATACGCATACGCATGCGCATACGCATACGCATACGCATACGCATACGCATACGCATTCGCATACACATACACATACACATACACATACACATACACATACACATACACATACACATACACATACACATACACATACACATACACATACACATACACATACACATACACATACACATACACATACACATACACATACACATACACATACACATACACATACACATACACATACACATACACATACACATACACATACACATACACATACACATACACATACACATACACATACACATACACATACACATACACATACACATACACATACACATACACATACACATACACATACACATACACATACACATACACATACACATACACATACACATACATTTACACATGCATATGCATTTGCACATGCACATACACATACACATGCACAAAAATGCCGATTCTCTATAAAAATCCGTATTCAATTACATTTTTCGTTTCCAGTTAAATTTTAAGTTGAGGTGGTGATTTTGGTTTTGGTTTCGGTTCAGAAAAAAACCAATATCAAACTATCGCCGGTTGTTTTTCTCCTTCAATGGGCCATTTATCTAGTATATAATAATACACTACTATTTAGATAACTATAGATAAAATGTGGGTCTTTTCCTAAACATTAGTCAAGTTATCGAATAGATAATATTGTGACCTACACATCCCTTGAATGTTCAAGGTTCTCAAAAAGAGTCACAAAATACTTAAACTTTCCTGGCTACAATATACATATGGCTAATATCTATTTTTTCCATCAAAATTTCAGCCTGGACAACGCCTACCTAGGAGCAATCTTAGGTAGGATGTTCCATCACGATACATTTGAACCTAGTCTAACTGTATAAAACAACCAACTCGACTCCTCGATACACTGAACCCTCAATTACACAGCTCACTACTACACAAAAACTAAACATTACCGTTTTCACGATACCATCAACTCGATACTATCAACTCAATACCTCCAACACGATACCATCAACTCACGACAACTGAAAAAGACGGCTCTTTATACTTTCAACTCAACTACCCAACGTTCTCAAATCACGATTATACAACTCACGAGTTCTCAAGATTAAGCATAATAAACTGTACGACACAACCCCACCTTTTCTAATTCCTTTCCCAACCAACAAAGACACACCCCACCTTTTCTAATTCCATTCCCAACCAACAAAGACACAACCCCACCTTTTCTAATTCCATTCCCAATCAACAAAGACACAACCCCACCTTTTCTAATTCCATTCCCAACGAACAAAGACACAACCCCTCCTTGTCTAATTCCATTCCCAATCAACAAAGACACAACCCCACCTTTTCTAATTCCATTCCCAATCAACAAAACACAACCCCACCTTTTCTAATTCCATTTCCAACCAACAAAGACACAACCCCACCTTTTCTAATTCCATTCCCAACCAACAAAGACACAACCCCACCTTTTCTAATTCCATTCCCAACCAACAAAGACACAACCCCACCTTTTCTAATTCCATTCCCAATCAACAGGACACAATCCCACCTTTTCTAATTCTATTCCCAACCAACAAAGACACAACCCCACCTTTTCTAATTCCATTCCCAATCAACAAAGACACAACCCCACCTTTTCTAATTCCATTCCCAACGAACAAAGACACAACCCCACCTTGTCTAATTCCATTCCCAATCAACAAAGACACAACCCCACCTTTTCTAATTCCATTCCCAATCAACAAAACACAACCCCACCTTTTCTAATTCCATTTCCAACCAACAAAGACACAACCCCACCTTTTCTAATTCCATTCCCAACCAACAAAGACACAACCCCACCTTTTCTAATTCCATTCCCAATCAACAAAGACACAACCCCACCTTTTCTAATTCCATTCCCAACGAACAAAGACACAACCCCACCTTGTCTAATTCCATTCCCAATCAACAAAGACACAACCCCACCTTTTCTAATTCCATTCCCAATCAACAAAACACAACCCCACCTTTTCTAATTCCATTTCCAACCAACAAAGACACAACCCCACCTTTTCTAATTCCATTCCCAACCAACAAAGACACAACCCCACCTTTTCTAATTCCATTCCCAACCAACAAAGACACAACCCCACCTTTTCTAATTCCATTCCCAATCAACAGGACACAATCCCACCTTTTCTAATTCTATTCCCAACAAACAAAGACACAACCCCACCTTTTCTAATTCCATTCCCAATCAACAAAGACACAACCCCACCTTTTCTAATTCCATTCCCAACGAACAAAGACACAACCCCACCCTGTCTAATTCCATTCCCAATCAACAAAGACACAACCCCACCTTTTCTAATTCCATTCCCAATCAACAAAACACAACCCCACCTTTTCTAATTCCATTTCCAACCAACAAAGACACAACCCCACCTTTTCTAATTCCATTCCCAACCAACAAAGACACAACCCCACCTTTTCTAATTCCATTCCCAACCAACAAAGACACAACCCCACCTTTTCTAATTCCATTCCCAATCAACAGGACACAATCCCACCTTTTCTATTTCTATTCCCAACCAACAAAGACACAACCCCACCTTTTCTAATTCCATTCCCAACCAACAAAGACACAATCCCACCTTTTCTAATTCTATTCCCAACCAACAAAGACACAACCCCATCTTTTCTAATTCCATTCCCAACCGTCAAAGACACAACCCCACCTGTTCTAATTCCATTCCCAATCAACAAAGACACAACCCCACCTTTTCTAATTCCATTCCCAACGAACAAAGACACAACCCCACCTTGTCTAATTCCATTCCCAATCAACAAAGACACAACCCCACCTTTTCTAATTCCATTCCCAATCAACAAGACACAACCCCACCTTTTCTAATTCCATTTCCAACCAACAAAGACACAACCCCACCTTTTCTAATTCCATTCCCAACCAACAAAGACACAACCCCACCTTTTCTAATTCCATTCCCAACCAACAAAGACACAACCCCACCTTTTCTAATTCCATTCCCAATCAACAGGACACAATCCCACCTTTTCTAATTCTATTCCCAACCAACAAAGACACAACCCCACCTTTTCTAATTCCATTCCCAACCAACAAAGACACAATCCCACCTTTTCTAATTCTATTCCCAACCAACAAAGACACAACCCCATCTTTTCTAATTCCATTCCCAACCATCAAAGACACAACCCCACCTGTTCTAATTCCATTCCCAATCAACAAAGACACAACCCCACCTTTTCTAATTCCATTCCCAAAAAACAAAGACACAAAACCCACCTTTTCTTATTCCATTCACAATCAGCAAGGCACAACCCCACCTTTTCTAATTCCATTTCCAACCAACAAAGACACAACATCACCTTTTCTGATTCCATTCCCAACCAACAAAGACACAACCCCACCTTTTCTAATTCCATTCCCAACCAACAAAGACACAAAACCCACCTTTTCTTATTCCATTCCCAATCAACAGGACACAACGCCATCTTTTCTAATTCCATTCCCAACCAACAAAGACACAACGCCATCTTTTCTAATTCCATTCCCAACCAACAAAAACACAACCCCACCTTTTCTAATTCCATTCCCAATCAACAAAGACACAACCCCACCTTTTCTAATTCTATTCCCAACCAACAAAGACACAAACCCACCTTTTCTAATTCCATTCCCAATCAACAAAGACACAACCCCACCTTTTCTAATTCCATTCCCAATCAACTAAGACACAATCTTACCTTTTCTAATTCCATTCCCAACCAACAAAGACACAACCCCACCTTTTCTAATTCCATTCCCAACCAACAAAGACACAACCCCACCTTTTCTAATTCCATTCCCAACCAACAAAGACACAACCCCACCTTTTCTAATTCCATTCCCAATCAGCAAAGACACAATCTTACCTTTTCTAATTCCATTCCCAACCAACAAAGCCACAACCCCACCTTTTCTAATTCCATTCCCAACCAACAAAGACACAAACCCACCTTTTCTAATTCCATTCCCAACCAACAAAGACACAACCCCACCTTTTCTAATTCCATTCCCAATCAACAAAGACACAACCCCACCTTTTCTAATTCCATTCCCAACCAACAAAGACACAACCCCACCTTTTCTAATTCCATTCCCAATCAACAAAGACACAACCCCACCTTGTCTAATTCCATTCCCAACCAACAAAGACACAAACCCACCTTTTCTAATTCCATTCCCAATCAACAAAGACACAACCCCACCTTTTCTAATTCCATTCCCAACCAACAAAGACACAAACCCACCTTTTCTAATATCATTCCCAATCAACAAAGACACAACCCCACCTTTTCTAATTCCATTCCCAATCAACTAAGACACAATCTTACCTTTTCTAATTCCATTCCCAACCAACAAAGACACAACCCCACCTTTTCTAATTCCATTCCCAACCAACAAAGACACAACCCCACCTTTTCTAATTCCATTCCCAACCAACAAAGACACAACCCCACCTTTTCTAATTCCATTCCCAATCAACAAAGACACAACCCCACCTTTTCTAATTCCATTCCCAACCAACAAAGACACAAACCCACCTTTTCTAATTCCATTCCCAATCAACAAAGACACAACCCCACCTTTTCTAATCCCATTCCCAACCAACAAAGACACAACGGAACCATTCACTAAACGACTGCAGCTAATCACTCTTCGATGCCATATTAGTTAAGGTGATGCTGGTGAACTACTACGCAACCGCCTCTCTCAAACTCTGCAAGCCCTACCACCAAAATCTACCACCAAAGACCAAATCTACCACCAAAGACCAAATCAACCACCAAGGACCAAATCTACCACCAAGGACCGAATCTACCACCAAGGACCAAATCTACCACCAAGGACCAAATCTACCACCAAGGACCAAATCTACCACCAAGGACCAAATCAACCACCAAGGACCGAATCTACCACCAAGGACCAAATCTACCACCAAGGACCGAATCTACCACCAAGGACCAAATCTACCACCAAGGACCGAATCTACCACCAAGGACCAAATCTACCACCAAGGACCAAATCTACCACCAAGGACCAAATCTACCACCAAGGACCAAATCTACCACCAAGGACCAAATCTACCACCAAGGACCAAATCTACCACCAAGGACCAAATCTACCACCAAGGACCAAATCTACCACCAAGGACCAAATCTACCACCAACTACGGTACCCCAAAAACCACCAACTACGGTACCCCAAAAACCACCAACTACGGTACCCCAAAAACCACCAACTACGGTACCCCAAAAACCACCAACTACGGTACCCCAAAAACCACCAACTACGGTACCCCAAAAACCACCAACTACGGTACCCCAAAAACCACCAACTACGGTACCCCAAAAACCACAAGACTCGCCTTTTTATCACCAAGCAACCAACACAACAACAATCTCCCTTTGATACACACAAAACACAACAACACTCTCCCTTTGATACACACAAAACACAACAACAATCTCCCTTTGATACACACAAAACACAACAACAATCTCCCTTTGATACACACAAAACACAACAACAATCTCCCTTTGATACACACAAAACACAACAACAATCTCCCTTTGATACACACAAAACACAACAACAATCTCCCTTTGATACACACAAAACACAACAACAATCTCCCTTTGATACACACAAAACACAACAACAATCTCCCTTTGATACACACAAAACACAACAACAATCTCCCTTTGATACACACAAAACACAACAACAATCTCCCTTTGATACACACAAAACACAACAACAATCTCCCTTTGATACACACAAAACACAACAACAATCTCCCTTTGATACACACAAAACACAACAACAATCTCCCTTTGATACACACAAAACACAACTATTCTACAAAACAACTGACATCATTACACAATTCAACAACCCATAGCAAATTTAGCCACAACTACAATGGAAAAATAACCACAACCAATATGAAGAAAGCTATTAGAAAGAAGCACTGCTTTGACGTTTCTCATTGGACTAAAGGCGATAAAACTACATAGCTTCCCATTTACATAAGACAACAAGTCTTAGTGTCGAAATAATTGATAAGCAAGCAATAGAACAAAACAAAAACCCAATAATTTATTCCTTAATCGCAGTATTGTGTATAACGTGCAACATTTTATTATGCTTAAAATGAATATTTAATATTTTGTTTAAATCCTTTCTATGAGCGATTAATGAAAGAGATTTTTGTATATTTTTCGACCAATTCATTCAGTTAAAAATATCGAGTAACAAAATAAACCGTTCGTATTTAATAAGAATTAGTGTTAAGTTTAAAATTGATTAGTTTTAGTATAGGAATATGTATAGGGCGACATTTATTTTTTTCGAAAACATAGCAAAGCCACGCAGTACACTTCTTTGATATTAAAAGTACGTACCTCTATAAACAGTCCAATTGATTCAGAGAACAACAAAGCTATAGAATAAAGTATGCACAGACAAAAGATCGCTGTCACAACTTGTAAGCCGACGCTTTTGAAGGTGAGACATCCGTAACACCCCATATCGTCAGGACAACAATGGTTTTCATCCACGGGCGTGACCTCGTCCTCGGCATGGACAGCCTGGTCGATCTTCTGCCACTTCTTGCCGTAATGCTGCAGTTTACTGACTATTTTCTTTTTGCCGCCTTTGACATTTTGGGGTTGTCTACTCGCTAATTGTTTAGCGTGATACGGCAGTTTGTAGGTCAAGTAGATGGTTGGCACACAGTAAATGATAAAGTAGAGCAAACATGCAGGCAGGACAAGGATAAGGTAGACGGGAGCCACTAGGAACCCCAGCAGACCCCAACGTTTGAACGGGTAGACGCAGGCTTGGACCATCATGCCGAGAACTTCTGTCTGCGAGACAGCGTTCATGTCTTGCAGAGATGACTTGCAGATGTCTTTTAGCTTGTTCCTAAAGCTGGGACTAGCGAAGCCGATGATGACACCGATGAGAAAGTAAAGGATATATGTGGTGATAAAAATGGCGTGAGTCGGAGTCAGATACTGAATGACATTGGTTCGGTAGAAACTGAAAGCCTCGTCCAGACCGTTAGCCTCACGTGCCAAACGTCGTTGGGTGAGCTCCTCGGCCTCAAACTTGTAGTAGATGATAAGCCGGATGTAGAAGGGGAGGGGTATGGCCGCAAGCAGCAGAGCCTTGATGATGAGCTGTGAACAGAGAACGTTTGGCACTTCAAGAGAGCATAAGTCAGACAGCTCTAACCAATACATAAGACTTCCCTAACCCATACATAAGACTTCCCTAAGTCATACATAAGACTGACCTAACCCATAAATGAGACAACTCTAAAGTGTTACATGGCAAAAGTGGTTCGGGTTTTGATTGGTTTGACTTACCAAGTGGTTCGGGTTTTGATTGGTTTGACTTACCAAGTGGTTCGGGTTTGGATTGGTTTGACTTACCAAGTGGTTCGGGTTTTGATTGGTTTGACTTACCAAGTGGTTCGGGTTTGGATTGGTTTGACTTACCAAGTGGTTCGGGTTTGGATTGGTTTGACTTACCAAGTGGTTCGGGTTTGGATTGGTTTGACTTACCAAGACGAGTTTCTGCCACTGCATGAAGTGCCGGGTGTTCTCCCCAAGAAAGGTGAAGATGTTGGTCTCACAGCACGGCTCGAGGGGGCCCAGGGCTCGGATCTTACACCTGACCAGATTGTCGTACATCGTCTTGAGCAAACCGACGGGAGGGTCGTACTCGGGAATTATTCGCTTGCCTTTGACCTGCTCGGTGACCAGTGGAGGAGTACTGACACACGGCAGACATATGGCAGACATATGGCAGACATATGGCAGACATATGGCAGACATATGGCAGACATATGGCAGACATATGGCAGACATATGGCAGACATATGGCAGACATATGGAAGACATATGGCAGACATATGGCAGACATATGGCAGACATATGGCACACACATTTAGACATATTGACACACATGATAGACACATAAAGAACCACGAAAGTAACATAACAGCATTTGTATATATATATATATATATATATATATATATATATATATATATATATATATATATATATATATATATATATATATATATATATACGCGTGTGTATGTGTGTGTGCGTGCGCGCGCATGTGTGTACATATTGTTATCAATACGATTTTTCTAACAACGTATTTAAATGATAGAGAAATGGTTCACTAGCTTAAATAGACACATAACACAGAGATAAAGTTCAGTTCCTATAAATGATAGTTGAGCAGATATTGTACATCAATGAAAGAAATCAACATTTTCAACCTCTGTTGATTTGTAGAGCTTCTACCTCGCCTTTTATCACACATGTGCCCAGCTGAGTACATGAATTCAGTAGCTCCAATACAACGTTGCCGGTAACATATCAAGTATTTCACATCCAATATCACTTCTCTCCCACACACAACATCACTTCTCTCCCACACACATCATCACTTCTCTCCCACACACACCATCACTTCTCTCCCACACACACCATAACTTCTCTCCCACACACAGCATCTTGTCTCTCCCACACACAACATAACTTCTCTCCCCCACACACACCATCACCTCTCTCCCACATACAGCATCATGTCTCTCCCACACACAACATCATGTCTCTCCCACACACACCATCACTTCTCTCCCACACACAACATCACGTCTCTCCCACACACAACATCACTTCTCTCCCACACACACCATCACTTCTCTCCCACACACACCATCACTTCTCTCCCACACACAACATCACGTCTCTCCCACACACAACATCACGTCTCTCCCACACTCAACATCATGTCTCTCCCACACACAACATCACTTCTCTCCCACACACATCATCACTTCTCTCCCACACACAACATCACTTCTCTCCCACATACAACATCACTTCTCTCCCACATACAACATCATGTCTCTCCCACATACAACATCACTTCTCTCCCACACACAACATCACTTCTCTCCCACATACAACATCACTTCTCTCCCACACACAACATCATGTCTCTCCCACACACAACATCACTTCTCTCCCACATACAACATCACTTCTCTCCCACATACAACATCACTTCTCTCCCACATACAACATCACTTCTCTCCCACATACAACATCACCCTATCTGTCATTCCTTCACCCCAGGATATGCCCATTGGTTTCAGACAGGTAATAGTTACATTTAGGGGATATGCGCATAAAAAATCACTAAAAAAATCTGATTTTTCATCACGATGTGTTTCTTGCACTTTTGGATACTTTGCCCATTTTTGTATTCAGATAACAATAGTTTTAATGATAAAAAAATTGTTTGGTGAGTTTAGAAAAAATGAATAATATCCCCTTAAAGTAACAACCCCACTAACAGTTGGCCTGTAATCAGATCTCTATTCGCACAATTCACACATACTAATGGTATCATAATACACAATCTATCTAGAAATACACGTGCTCATATAAATACACGTGTTCATATATATATATACGCTATACAGTTAGACTCAAATAAATTTTCAATCTAATCCTAACCTTTATGCGAAGTTTTGATACGGTCACAGTGAACGTCTCATCCAATGGAATAGTTTTAAGAAAATTTCTAAATCTGGACCAATTCGAGATTTGTTTGAAATCTATTTTCGTCTTGGCTGTCACGGTGCTGTCCATCTAAAATGTTCAACCAAATTATGATTAGAAATTTAGCATTTACATTATAAAAGCTACTCAACCAAATTATGATTAGAAATTTAGCATTCACATTATAAAAATAGCTACTCAACCAAATAATGGTTAGAAATTTAGCATTTACATTATAAAAGTTACTTAACCAAATTATGATTAGAAATTTAGCATTTACATTGTAAAAGTTAGTTACTTAACCAAATTATGGTTAGAAATTTAGCATTTACATTATAAAAGTTAGTTACTCAACCAAATTATGGTTAGAAATTTAGCATTTACATTATAAAAGTTAGTTACTCAACCATATTATGGTAAGAAATTTAGTATTTACATTATAAAAATAGCTACTTAACCAAATAATAATTAGAAATATAAAATTTAGTTACTTGTTACGGGTCAGTTGTAGGTTATACAGAAATAGGTTAGAAAAATCTTGAATTAGGAGAGAGTGTGTGTGTGAGTTTAGTTTACCCTAGAGCATTATTAAC